>NC_043703.1:110681976-110686529 GCF_006229205.1 Suricata suricatta | reverse complement strand
ACTCAGCACTTTCAAACTAAAGCCTCAACTCTGTGCAGAAGCAAGAGACCGGAGAAAGGGAGAGGAACAAGCTGGCCTGTCTGTATTTTAACATTGTATTCAAATACTGTACACCTGAGCAACTTGTTTTCTGGAGGACAGGACTCAGCAAATTACTTAATGAGGGGAGAAAGGGTGGGGTGGGGAAAGGTGATGGGTGGGGGGCAGACTGCTGTGGGCCGAGGGGAGGCTGGGGCCAGCAGCGGATGAATTGCAGACCAGTTGCCAAAACTTTTTTTTTCTCTCTCTCTGCTGCTGCCGCCGCCGCCGCCGCCGCCTTTGCTGCTGCCTTTGCTTTGAATGTGGGTAACTAGGAAACAGCAAGCCGTCTGAGAAGACGGAATTTCCAACGTGTAAAATGTTCTTAACGGAACCATTGAGCGAGTGCAATAAGGCGTGAGGGGGAACTAATCTTCCCATTTAAATGTTTGTGGCAATTTTATCTAAATGAATTTTAATGCTAAACGAGGGTAATTCCCCATTTGTAGCGCGTTTACTTCTCTTTCCTGTGCTTCTAAAGCAGTCGAACATCATGCAATGAACAATAACAATAAAAATACTGTCAAGGCATATTATTCATTTCGAATGTGTTATAATTACAGCTGATTAAATATGATAGGGTAAAATATTTTGAGTTTTTAAAAATATTTAAATCATACTAAAAAGTCTCATTCAACCAGTGCCCCCCTCAAATAAAAATTAAAAGCAGGTACAATTGTGTGCCCTTACTTAAAAGAGGGCGTTTTGGTTTTGCCTTTTAAGAAACATCAAAAATGCACCTCTATGATTTCTTTCTTTCAGATTAAGTGTCCTCAATAACCTCAGAGCTGGCTCTGAAATTTACAAGAGGAACGCTAAAATCGCATTAAGGGGCAGTGGGGGTGTCCAAGGAAGGAGAGAAAGGATCTGCGGAAAGCGAGGCCCTCACAAAACCGCCCGCACAGAGTAGGGAACACAGGGGGAAAACAGTTTGTTTTATTTTTTCTAATTCACTGAACACTAATGGTCGTGATTCTTCATAGTCTCCATATTCCCTGATTCTCCTTCACTGGTACCCTACTCCTTCTCCTAGTGCCCGCCTCTCTCCACTCCCCCCTTCCCATCTCTCTCTCCCTCTGTCTCTCTCTCTCCCTCCCTCCTCCCCTTTCTTTCCCTCCCCCAACCAGCGAGAGCACCGTTGAGAAGAAAGGCTGAAAATAACCTACTCACCCAGGCATGTACTGGGGAGGAGGGGCAAATGGATGGGTAGTTTATAAAGTTCATTATTAATTTTTAAAGTAAATAAATGGTGGTTCACTGCTAGCAACCAGGTCTCAAAAGAGAATTATTTCACTAAATATGGAGTATTTATGTCGCCGAAGAAGTGCCACTGGCTTCAAATAAGAAATTTAAGCAATCCCATGCATGGTGGGGGCGGGGTGGGGCGGAGGCGCCGCGCGCGGAGGCTGCTGGGCCGGTCTGCACATCCACGTGTTTAGAAACAAGGCCCAATAAACAAAAGGTGAGAACGCGGGGCTGCTCCCGCAGGTGAGTCCGTCAATCACGCGTCACCTAGTAAACCCAACCCACAGCTGGTTTCTCTTTTCAAATAGAAAATAGAATTGTTCGGGGCGGGTTTATAGGGTGACACGGGCCTGAAAGTCAGGCTTCAGTTTAAGGCGCTCTCCTCTGACCCATCCTTTGTTTACAAAGCAATCACTCCTAAAAGGATGATTTTTTTAAAGGAGAATTTGCCTTAATTAAAATATTTGTATATTTTCCTTAGCTTTGGGAAGCACTTTTTATAGCAGCGATTTTATTTAAATAAAATTATAAGCTATTCCAGCTTAAACATGTTATTTTGTACCATTTAGCTGGCTGCCATGCAGAAATTCTGTACAGCTGTTCTGGAAAATTGGTTAATAACCAGTTTTATCCAATGAGAACATAGAGCATATTTATAAAAATTAGATTTTGAAGTCTGGTCTCTTCAATTCACATAGTTAATTTCCTAATAAGCATATACTGCTCATCCTAGGTAATGTTCATAGTAAAAAGACTTACCTCTGTACTTGAGTTTACCATGTGCAAGAATAATTTCACTGGTATTAGGTGAGTAATTCTGTTGGATGCAGTCTGAGTCTACAGTTAGTTTAGTGCCCTTAGGCCTTAAATTTGCTGATATTAGGAGTTCATTAAGTCAGCTTCAAGAAATCAGTGACTATTATCAAATAATTTACTTTGTGGTTAAAATTTTCAAGTACATATACATCTTAGGGAACTAAAATTAATTTTCCTATTTACTGCATTAATTGTTAAAAATTTGGGGGGGCAGTAAACAAATTTTTCAAGCAGTGGAGTCAGCATGACAAAAATAATCTTGTTTTTATTTTAGATTCAGATTTCATTACTGCACTCAAACGTTACTACAACTGGGCTTGGCGTTATTATACAATCCAAACTGTTTCCGTCAGAAACGCTAAGACTCAGTGTGCAATGATTGTTATTAATAATTAGCTCCTTGGTTTCTTGATAGAAAAAGGCTATCAACAAGCATTTGTTTATCCACAACAAAAAGTATAATTAGCTTATCCCACTTAGTAAATCTTGTATGCATGCCAACTCATACCAAACTGCTACTTTTACAAAAAAAAAATTGCAATAATACAGTTCATTTTTCCAGTCCTTTTTGCACAAAATTTATTTACAATGTCTACATAAATGCTCCAAGGTGGGACTATGGAAAAATACACACATGACCGATGCTTTGCTCAGAAATAAAGTCAACATATTAAAAATAAATCTTCAGTCTATGTTTTTGAGCTGCATAAAACAGGAAGTGATGTATAAGGTGGTGGTTGTTGCATGGGGACAATGATGCTTGATGTGACAATTAGGCTTCTAAACACACGGCCTTCGGTTTCCATGCCTCCTCCTGCCAGTCTCCTTAAGACACTGCCTGCAACAGCTGATTAATCCTTGTTGATGACTGCAGTTTTTCCCATCCTTCCCGATTTACATCTGTTCAGGCCAATTCAAATATGGTGAGTAAATGAATTAGACATGCAAATTCAAGCCCCAGGCTAGAGAGAGGAAAAGAGAGAAAGAGAGAGAGAGAGACAGAGAGAGAGAGAGCGCGCGCATGGCTGAAATCCTAGGCAAGAAGAAAGATTCTTCTGCCTGATAGTTATTTTAATGCTCTAAAAATCCTGCAAATCAGACCTTCCTGTCCCTTGCAGGATAACTGTAAGGCTTTTTAATGTAAGGAGGCTTCTGGAGGAAGTGAAGAGCTATGGAAACAACACACATAGTGTGGAAAAATTTCACATTTTTTTTAAAAAATCTATAAGAAACAACGTAATATGGATAACAGTATAATAGCATTTACAATATTTCACTCTTTGTTCTCTTAATGTCTTATATAGTTATTTAGCATGTCCCCCAAATTGACTTCGGTTGGTATTTCCTGCTTTTTAAGAGTCCCTATGAAGAATTAGGGATGCTCCTTGGTCCAAAGTAGATGCCAAGAATGGAACTCCACAGTCATTGCAGAAAAAACATGATTTGGAATCAGTCACCATTGCAGACAATGCATATTCCCTTAAGCTACTGAGCGTGAATGTCCATGACTTGTCCACTCATTGTTGGGTCTCCTGTATTAAGAACCGTGGGGCTTGATGCTGACATTGGCATTCCAGGGTGGGGCGGTCCTCCATGCATCATCACTGTTGGGTGGTGAGGGTGTCCAGGAATGTACGTGTGCATGGGGGGCCCAGGACGCAGCTGAGCAGGATGGGGGCGCATCTGGGGTGGGGCATAACTTGGCTGTCCCATACTCACACCCAGTGGACCACCCCGAGCTACATACTCCCCTGGCATACTTTGCAGCCCTGTAGAAATTCAAAAGAAAGAAACAAAAAGAAAATATTATGAAAAAGCCATAGTGTGGTTCTGGCTGTGGCAATCCTAGGAAAGCCAGGGAACATTGTGATTAAGAGAACACAGTTCTGAATACTTTGGATTCACGTAGAAGGAAATAAAATGAGAGATGTCATGCTGGAAACTCACATTTTGTGACTATTTTCCTTTCATTGCTACTGTTATCAGGTCCGCCTACTGAGGTCTTATTTATTTGAAAACATAAAACTGTTATTTGAGGTCTGGTCTGAAGAAGCACTTTTGTTCCCTGAAACATTCTCTACCAAGAGCACAAGAGTACACTGCGCTGGTCAGGAAACATCTCCCATGAATCGGAACTAGATAGGCTTTACTAAGGCTGATGATGTAGCAAAACCTGTACTTTAAAACAGAATAATAATAATGATGATGATAAACGGTAACAGTTGTCAATGAATTCCTTCCTTGTGGTTTCTTAGAGCTGGGGGAAAGAAAGCCTTCACAAAACCCTGTCCACCTTACAATGATTTTGAGAACAATAAGAAAAATTGGACCTAAAACAATACCCCTCCTGCTTTGAGGGGCCTCTTGTCTTCTGCATGGATTGCTATAGTTGATGGAAACTGACAGGTGTATTG
>NC_043703.1:110579476-110679476 GCF_006229205.1 Suricata suricatta | reverse complement strand
TTTACACCACTACCTGAATCCCATGTTTTAACCGTACATGAAAAGCTGCTTCAGAAGTGAGCGGCCTTGGGTTATTAAAGCACACAAAAGCTCTACCTCATTGAATGTCTTTGAACTTTACTGAGTCCCACAAGCGATCCTGACCCCTTTGCCCTTTTGACAGGTAATAAAGTTTACAGCAATTCCACACCAAGCCATGCACCAGGGAGTGGTCATAGTAGCAGAAAGAGCTGGGAAGGCAAACTCAGAAAAAAAAATAACATTAATATATTGAATGTGTACAAAGAATATTGTAACTGAGCATATAATTTAAGTTACTTTTCTCCATTGGCTTTCCCCTCCCCACCTTCTCCAAATGTTTCATAATGATGTTAAATTGATTAGTGTTGTTATGAAACTAAACTGGTTTAATTTTAATTGCCAGGCGCTCCTAGTACTCACTCCCAGTGTATTTACCAGGTAGCGGACCTCCCGGTGAATGGCTTGAGGAAGGTTTTCGCCTGCGTGACTTGAATACAGTCACTATGGGGGACTTGCCTGCTCGGTTGGACTGGTCTATCATGGGCTGCACTATTCTTCTCCGGGCGTTAATAAACCTGTAACCAAGAAAGTAGAGCGAATCATTATTCCTTCAACAAAAACGTGGGGGTGGGAGGAGGGAGAGGGAGAGGAGAAGACGGAGCAGAGCGAGAGCAAAGCTAGATCTTGGCAAAACAGTTCTCTGCACTGCTGTGTGCAGCTTCACATGGTACAGACTCTGCAACCCTCAGTGACCTCTGAGTACACAGGCTTGGGGCTTCTGAGTTGATTCATGTTTGCCTGTTTTACCACAGTTGGACACTTCCATTTCATCTTTTCATGGGGGAATTAGCAGAGTTTTCAGGAAACAATACGAGCCACCACTCTTTCCAATTGCAAGGGGGGAGATTTGGCGTAGAGAGCAAGATGTTCATAAGGGCATCTGTTACCTCTCCTAATTAGTGACATTTCAATCTCATGTTCTCTGACTTCTTTTTTACAATTTTTATCAAAACCTTCCCTACCTCTTGCAAACCTAATTCTATTTTAATGCCCACTATTAAGATAATGAACTGGGATGGCAGCACACCATCAAATGAGAGAATGTCTGGAGTTTATCACCACTAACTCACACTGCTGGGGACTTCAGAGAAATGCATTCCTTGTAGAGATTTCTTGGGGTGGGCTTCTTCTTCTTTTTTTTTTTTTTTGCTCTTTATGCAAAGTGTAAGGTCAAGGCGAGGTCACAGCTATACAGTAATTGAACTTATAATATTGCCTTCTCCAGCTAGTCCTGAACATTTATAAGAAACATCTTATCAAGGCATTTAAGTCATTTAAGTGTCTTCATAAGGTTTAGTTTTTTACAATTTGTGCAGCCCCTCCAAAAGTGGCCAGCCACTGAAAAGTTTTTTTAAAGTGGTTCGTCCAAGCTCTACAAAGTCATGCTTGTGAAATTTCTAACTCTTAAGGTCCACCTGTATTGTGTAATGCTAAGAATTACATATCAAATACAGAAAGTGAGTGGGCCAATATTATATGAGCTTCTGCAAAAGTCAAGTGCTTTTAGTTAGCAACTCAGATTTGAATAGATTGGACATGAGCAGCACATAAACAATACAATGAAAAGTTTAATGATGATTAAAGGACCTACAGTCCAGTATGAATTGAATTTGAGACTGCCCACTCAGAAAAAAAAAAAAAAAGTTCCTAAAAAACAAACCACTTAACAGAGAGGGACAGGTTTGTAAAAGAAAAACACATGTCTCCTGGCATTTTAAGGTTCTCACTACCCTATGTCCTTATGCTCTTTTGTTATCTGAAAAGTAATTAAAATCAATAATGAAACTGGCATCTAACTAAAAGGATACTGTTGGCGCTCTTATTGGCAATATATATTACATCAGTTCTTGTATATGAAGTCCCTGAACTGGCTAATACAAATATTTAAAACACAGATCTACAACAAATTGTGTTGCAAATCAGGTTATCATTATCTTGTATAAACCATGAAAATTGGAATCATGTGAGCAGAAGGTTAGATTAATTCTCCATTCTCATTATAAGCACAGGTGTAGCACAAACACCATGTGAAATAACCAATTAAAATGAAAAAAAAATCTGCTTTTTCATTAGCTGCCTTCACTGCATGACCAATTAGAAAATTATTTAATATTAATATTCCACATATACCAAAAGTAATTTTCATAGTAACTAACATAGGTAAGAGAGCAAAAAACAGCTCGTTATCTATGGTACTGTTCATAATCTGCAGGCTCTTAGAGGAAAGGAACTCTGATAACATTCTTTTAGAGTTCTTTTAAAAACATTATTTTGTGGATACGATTTATACTATTCATCTAAAAATAGGAAGAGCACTTTTTAACAGATGAGAAGCCAAGGCTCAGAGAAATTAAGTGACTTATTTGAGGTCACATGTTACCCAAGAGATGTTAATAACTTGCTGACTGACACACAGCTGGCAAATGGTAGTGAGCACCCCTTCCCCCAGCGTCCTGACCAGAGCATGGCCACTATTCTGCCACCCTTCTAGAATATTCTGGACTAAATAGATATCTAAAAATGAGTTGGTTTTGAGCCAATCACCACTGGCAATGACCCTACTGTTGAGTCTGGGAATAAGCATGACTGAACATTTTGTAGACTAGGAATTTTGATGACTGTACTGTTTGTGCATATGGACAAAGATAAGGCTGTGCATTAGAAGATTCAGTGACTTATCTGTATTCCAAAGCTTGGCTCCTTCACACTCATACATTCAGATTGCCAAAGACCACTTCATAATAACCAACTCAGCTGTGGATCCATGACTATTAACCCACGGAGTCATAGAAAAATTAAACTTCAGGTTTGAAATGGCTTTAACTGTCACCTAGGTTGGTCACTGACATGAATCACCTATGTGATCTCCCCACCAAGTAGATAGGTGGCCTCTTCTGGGTTGTTTCTAATAAAGCATTTGCCCTCTTACCTGAAAGTCCATAAATGTACGGACAGCCTTCTATTAGAAGGTTTTGCATTGCTCGATCTATACTTCTTTCACCAGGAGGGTGACTTATACCATCTCTAATCTCACTTCTTTAGGACAGCCTTCAAATATTTAAACTGTAGCCATTATGCCTCGTAGGCTTCTCCCCTCTTATCCTTAGGTTGAACATGCACGATTCTTAACAAGTTCCTCCTAGAGTAAATTTCTTCTTGGATTTTGAGTGTCCACTCACGACCTGGGCCACTCTTTGCTCAATATGCTGAGGTCTGTCTGTGTGTCTTCAGGTGACATTAAATGCAGTTACCCCACACCTGCCCCGGTCCTCATGTAGACAGCAAATACCTCATCACATGGACTCTTAGCTAAGGACCCACAGGTACCAGGTGTTATTTTCCTCTATTTTGGTGGCAATAATAATTTGTTGTCATTGACAGCACAGATGTAGGCTCTTTATTGCACATGTAGATATAAAGGTGAGGATCCTTTCATTTAATAAAATAAAAATTTTTTAAATTGAAAACCTCAGAACTCCTAATCACTTTGTCCAAACTGTTTGACCTCCTCAGAAGGTATGCTTAGAACTTGTCACTTTTGGGGGTGCCTGGGTGGCTCAGTCAGTTAAGCATCCAACTTCCACTCAGGTCAGGTCTTCACAGTGCATGCATTAGAGCCCCGCATCGGGCTCTGTGCTGACGGCTCAGAGCCTGGAGCCTGCTTCGGATTCTGTGTCTCCCTCTCTCTGCCCTTCCCCTGTGCATTCTCTCTCTCTCTCTCTCTCTCTCTCAAAAATAAATGAATAAAAAATTTTTTTAAATAAAAGAGCTTCTCACTTTTGAAAACTAATCTAAAACAATTTTGTACTATAATGAACATTATCAATACATATAGGACATAGTAAACTCTCAGAATGATTGGATTATGCTTCCTATACTTACATGAAACACCGGTAATATTATCTGGGGTCATGGGGGACATCATTATCTGAAAGTAACTCAGTAAACAGCAGAAGATTTTATTTTTTAAGACAACATCATCTTTTCAATTTTAAGACCATCCCAACACTTAGTTCTCTTTAGCGTATTTTATCCTAGACTATCTTCTACATACGGCCTTTGGAATTATGCTACAGACAGTAAAGCCATGTGTTTGGATGGCTTCGGCATGAATTCAGATACAAAAACATTTTCCTTCTGGGCAAAGTAATAAAATGACATTCTTGCTCCTCCCACTGTAAGTCAAACAGAGGTCAGTTCCCCCGTCCCTGTATCTGTTTAAATAAACCGGTCAGCTGTTTGTTTCTAAAATGCCCTTTGACCTTGCGTCTCATCCTCCCCGCTTTTGTGACAGGATGCTTTACTTTCCATTGTGGAAGATTCTAAATTATCAAGAATTTTCTAAACACCGATCCAAAAAAAAAAAAAAAAAAAAAGACCTTTAGATTTTATGTAAAATTGCAGGAACATATTCCCTTCTTAAAACATTCATTTCAAGAAGCATCAGTAAAATAGTTATTTCAAGCTCATATGTGTGTTCAAATATATATCTATATTTATGTCTGAATACATAAATATATATTAGAACTTTAACATAAGAAGTAACAATGTTTTTGAAGAGAAATGAAAAAGAATGATAAAATTCCAATTCGAATGTTCCATAAAAAAATCTATTCTCCAACAACCATAAAATAGTTTCAGACAAAATATACCCATGAAATATACACAGTCTTTAGTATTTTCCATATTAATTTGGTTTCTTTAAGAAGTTTGTTAGTTTAAAGATGTAAGAGGAGACTCTAACATTTTTACAATGGCCGTCCAAACATTATAGCCCTCAAAACTTAGATGTACAGTGTCAGGAACACATGACAACAGGACATTTCTTCTTACTCATTAAAATAGTTTCACACCTTGGTTTAAAAGAACGTGTCTCAAATTTGCTATAAACGGGGCATTTAAAAAGATAAACTTTTCAATTAAGTATAAGGTTGGGAAACATCCGGTTTGCCTTTCCATATTACATTCCAAACAGCAAGGTATATTTTTTTATAAATCCCATTTTGCTTTGAAAACACAATGTTCTTTTGTGAAGTAGATTTTAAAAAACTGGACACTCTATAGGGGGTAGAAGACTAAATTAGGGAAAGAATTCTTATATTTTTTTCACAACATCATGGATTAGAATTTCTTACTGTGCGACTGAACTATCTCCTTTCTCAAAACAAGATGTTTTACAAAGGAAAGGAAGAAAATAGATTGGCCTTACAGCTTCGTTTCAGGTCAACATTAACAGAGATGTATTTCTTTTTACCTAGTTATTTGTTTAGGACCAGAGTCCTACTAAGGGAAAATGGAAGGTCAGAAAAAGAGAAGATCTTCAAAAGTAGAATCATCCCAAAAATTGAATTTAATCCTTTGCATTTTAAAAATAGGAATCAGGCACGGATAATAGGAGATGAATCCGGAGTTATGCTAAAAAGAAATGTAGGAAGTTTTCCTTTATTCTTTCTTTTCCTTGCCCTCTACATGTTTGTTTATCATCGGACTTCAACATTTTTTTCCATCCTGCTAACTCCACCAGTCTTTTTTCATTCTGTCTTTGGATCCCTGACAGTTTTCTGACCAAGATCTGGTAGAACCGCTTCCTAAAGCTGACCTTTGTCTCTCAGTTTATCTTCCGCTCCTGGTCCTGGTTGCGTCCCACAGAACTGGATGGCTAAGTCTGGTTTCCTCTTCCGAGAACCAAGAAGGGCGGAGCGATCACAGCGGGCATCCATCAGAACCAAACACAGGGTGCGTTTTCCCCGTTCCACAGACATTTTCCTCATAGCTTTGCCCTTTTCTGTGTTCTTATGCCCTTTGTCTCCCTCGGACAGCTCTCTGTGATATTAACAATGCTAAGGAAAAATGACTTGCTCACCTTCAGAGAGAGGATTCGCACCCTCACTCAATTAATTCTGTTCCTCAGTGTCTACCAGCTACTTGCTCACTGATGGTTAAGGGGAGCCCTCAGCATGACTTTGGCATGCCACAGCCAACTCGGTGAGCCACATAAAGTCAGAATGCTGTTGTTTCTAAACGACGACAGGACTCTGTCATCCCCATAGTGTTTCTTGCCAACTAAATTTAGTAATAGCAGGAGGGAGCTATCCAGTTAAGATTGGAGACATACCATTTTACAGTACCCTCTTCTGCCCAAGGAGCTAAAATTATCAACTTGATAGTAAAGGAAAGATTTCAGTAAATAGCAAGATGTGTTAGGAAAGATGCCTTCTAATTAAAAATGCCTTCTATACCTATACTATCCATTAAATAAAGTATTAATCACAGTCATCTTTGATTAGTATTTAGGTGAACTTAGGAATAGCTACATACATACTTCCTAAAAATTATTACCATGCATTCTTAAAAATAAGTACTAGTGGTTTCTATACACACTATTCTTTATCAACTAAAAATAAACAGCATGTAAATAATATTTAATCAATATAAAATTCATTTAGGTGATCTCTATAAATATTTTTATAGAGTTAAGACTTGTGAAAAATCTTCAAATATAAAATTTCACATTGGAAGCTAGTTGCGGGATTCCAGAATTTTGTCTTTTTTCCCCCTTATTCTAGCCCACGAATTTCCTTCCTGGTATTTCTTTCAGCTTTATCACAATCATTTGAGTAAAACTATATATACTATATATTTTTAAAGCCAGCATTTCCTAATAACTTGAAGGCCAGTTTTATAAAGGAAACCTTCAGGGAATGAGTTCTGGCTATCTCTCAAATGAGTCTCTGTTCTTTTAAACAAAAATCAACTTCAAAATCTTTTGTTGGATTTCTTCAAAATCCAAAATCTTTAGATTTGCATTTACTTATTGAATTTAATGATCCCTAACTGGCGGTCTTTGGGGTCCAAGCCTTCTACACTCCCTTTCTTCATGAAATAAGATTTCATAAAACGCTATTTTAAGACACTCAAGAAAGTTGACTCCATCTCAGTCAAACCTTATGAAATCATGTTTTTGGCACCTTTTCCCAGTTTCTCAATCTCCTCTGAGTGCAACAGTTCCAGGACTGCAATACATCAATACATCGTCTGTGCGCCTGCCGGCGGGGGGGGGGGGGGGGGGGGGGGGGGGGGGGGGGGGGGGGGGGGGGGGGGGGGGGGGGGGGGGGGGGGGGGGAGAGGAGGGCACATGCTCTGCTCTTCATCCCTTGTAAAAACAGAATATTGAGATTTCCTTGAATCACAATAAGCCCATCAATCAGCAGTCGGTAGAAGGTTCCCCTTCTCAAGCAGCGAGGGGTGTGTTTGTCAAGTTATTCTAGAAATAGCTTAGGTTGTCTAAGACAACTGAGGAAGTTAACTGCATATAAAATTTTCTTTAAAGCCACTGGTGAAAAAGATCACTAATTATTTAAAAATTATAATGCAGAGTAGTAACAAGCCTGTGTATTAAATGTTGGAGTAACTTTCAAACACTTCATCACTTCATTATATATAATGGAAAGTTTTCCTTGAAAGCAAATTATAAAATGATTTTTTAATTTAAAAAAATACATAAGCTTGCTAAATCCTTTAATCTGACCTGAATTTAAAGTAAGGGGGGCTCTTTTCCTGGCAGATCTCTGTTTCTTCTGCTACTAGCCATGACTTTCTAGATCACTAAAGCACTAGGCTCCGAACTCAGTGGGGTACACTGTGGGGATATCCTGCCAGACCTAGCAGAATACCCAACAGTTAAAAAATATCTTAAGTATCCACTGGTATCAGACATACGTAAAAAATATTTATGCAATGTTTACTTAAATGTGACAGTTTGCCAGGGTTGAGTTTGTATAATTGCACAAATACAAGAAATTTTTAAGTGGTTTGCTTAAGGTGTATGGAATTAAAGTGATTATTATCACGATAAAGGAGCGATAGGAAAACCCAGGATAACAAAACCTTCTGTAGTAATTTAAAAAATAGATATAATATCTTCAAAGAATACATGTGTCTCTCTTTGGTTTAAGCTGAACCATTTTTCATTTAAATCCTAATTTTCCCATATTTTACAAAAAATAAATAAAATTGCATGTTCTAACTAAATATCCCTTAAACATTACAGAATAAATATGTTTACTTAAAGCAAGTCGTAATTTTCTGCCAATCTCCATTCTAAGTAGGATGACCATATAATTCATCATTTAAGCTGAGACACTTTTGAGAGTAAATGGACACCATTAATAATTAGGTTGGACAATAAGCATAAACCATGAATATTCCAGGCAATCGGCGTGTATAGCTACCCTAATCATCAAATATGCACTTTTTCCCCAAGTAAAACTTCCCCGGCACGATTGGAATTGGAACCCTCTTGTGTGAGAATGGCAGCCGACTCTGGCATCTGTAGGGCGGCACAGAACCCTGATACCACCTGGGAGTGTCTCTGAGCTCTCTGCTTTCTGGAGGATCTCTCCGTTAGTTGCCTCAGCTCTTCCAAGCCTTCCCTAGTCCCAAAACTTCCCGACCCTGGAATCTCCACACCAAGTGAGTGCCAAGAAAGGATATCTCAGAATTTAGCTTGATTTCTGCTTTCACCTGGCCACAGGTTAGACTACGGAAGGCACAGTGAAGGTGACTTGACCGGAGTAGAAGCCTGTTTCTCTCCCTTAGAAGGTTCACTGTAATTTCGGTTTTAATCAGTAAAGCTTAAAACCTGAGTTCCATGTAACGTATATCCATAGGCCTTAAATACAAATGGAACCAATTATACTAAAAGTCAAAAATCTCTCAGTTGAGGTATATGACAAAACTGTTCAAATGAAGGCAGTAAACAAATAAAATGACCTTCCCTTGGAACTTGTCGTATCTTTGGAAAATGCTTGTGGTCATCTAAGTTACACCGAGGGAAGTGTGGAGACTGTGTGTTTCACGTGAGCGGCTGTCCTTTTCTTTGAACAGCATCACTCATCACTATTACAGTCCGGACACTGGCCAAGGACAGGGTGAGTTAGGGCGGCATCTAGGGAGAAGAGTGTGAGAACTGAGTAGAAAAAGCTGCCACTCACTGAGACGATAGTCGTGTTTAGGTGCTAGAGCTGTGATGACCCAAGTAATTTAATGTCTATGAAAGGAGCTTTGCAAATTTAAAACCTAAGACAAGGGTTTGTTGAGATGCTGTCATTTGGAGTCTCAAAAATACCTAATGGTCCAAAGACTTGTACACGAATGCTTATAGCAACAAGAAGTGGACGCAACCCAAATGTCCACCAACTGATAAATGGATAAGCAAAATGTGGTCCATCCAGACAAGGAGACAGTCTTCAGCCAGAAAGAGGAAGGAAGCACTACCACCTGCTACCTGGCGGAAGCTTGAAAACAACACGCTAAGTGAAAGGAGCCAGTCAAAAATGGCCATGCGTTCACACGATCCCATTTATGGGAAATGTCCAGAACAGGCAAGTCTTTAGAGACAGAAAGTAGACTAGTCGCAGAGCGGGGGACAGAGGGACAGGGAGGAGCAACAGCTGAAGGGCCCAGGTTTCTTCCTGAGGTGGCGTAACTGTGCTAAGATTGTACAATCTCTGTGGATAGACTAAAAACCACTGAATTGTGTATACTTCAAATGGGTGAATTTCATGGTATGTGAAGTCCGTGTTAACAATAAATACAGAATGGTGGAGCTAAGAGGTGCTGAACAAGGAGCTGGCCCCATCCTTGCCTCCAATTAGCAGCATAGCTTTGTAAAGCCCTGAGCCCCATCTGTCAAATGATGCATAAAATCCCATCCAGGACTTGGGCTCTCACATTCTGTGGCATGATGTTCCTAAAATTTTAATCCATGCTCCTTTGTGATAAACTTCAAAATCTCATATCCTTTGCTATTTGGAATCCTAAAAGAAACAGCATGCCTAAAATCAAAAGTTAATTCTCAATAGGCTTTTTTATACTACTACATTCACTCAAAATGAGTCTGATATGCCTTTTCTGGCCCCTAGTCCCTCTCAGCCCCCACTTGGCCCTAAGGATGGAAATCTCTGCCATAACCTGTTGTACTTTCCTTTCGGTAAACAGTACTGCCAGGTGACCAGCCGTGGGAGCTGAGATCTGACATCTTTGGACATGTATGATTCTTTCCATTAGCTTTCTCAACATCTCCTACTCCCTGCCCTTTCCAAGCACATATGAACTCTGACCCAGACTAGGGATCAAATAAAATCAACCAGAGCAGATGTTCAAGGGATCTAGGCCAACAAACCCTGCAAGTGGACAACAACTCTCAAAACTACCGACTGACATTCAAATCAGCATGCTAGGGTAGAAAGTACTGGAAACTTCAACATACTTATTTTTAATCATATTGCATTTAACTTCCAATATACTATTCTTAAAACATAGTTTGAGCTAAGTTACATTTAGAACCCAAGACCAATAATCCCCATCAGCCTGAAAAAGTTGTGTTTGGGAAAGCAAATGTTTTCTCCCTTCTTCACCGATCAGATCTAATCTTGTGAGGCATTAGGTCCTTGTATCACATTGGTTAAGAGGGTAAAGAGGAAAAGAAAAGCTCTCAAGGATGGGAACAGATTAAAGGTTTTGTTTGTTTGTTTATCTGTTATTGTTCAGGTATCAAGAGCCCGATAGTATTCAGTCTTTCCCATACTAATGGGTCAGGCTTAAGAGCGTCATAAGAATGGAAGTGAAAAGGAAAACATCAATGACAGTGAAAGGCAGTGACAGGGACAACCCTCTGTTCACCAAAGGTACAGGGCATCATGCTTGTTTGTTGGAGGCTTTGTTTGGTTGGTTTTTAATGTTCCCCTTTCCCCTTACGAATTAAGAAAGAAGCAAAACAAAACCCTATGCCTCTACACAAAGCTCTGGGTATTCACACATCGGAGCGATGCGGGCCAAATCCAAGACGACGTTTACCCTCAGAAACATTTCCTCCCCTGCCCCCCAGGCCCCTGGCTCCACTCCATTTTTGAGAAAATTGTTTTATTCAACGAGGAGGCAACATTTGCCCCATTTTTTTAATATTTCAGGCTGATTTTTTCACCACTCAGAAATGCTGTTTGTTTTATGTGGGTGCAGCCTGAAGCAAGATGATGAGGTAAGAGAGTGGAGAGGGGTCTCTGTGGGCACAGCTCGGTGGTGCTTCAGTGCTCAATGGTTAATCACCCAGCACCAGCCTCAGCAATTGTTGACACAAAATAGGTGGAGATCAGGTCTGTGCAAGCAGAAAATACCAGAAAGGCAAACTATATGTAAACACACTTAAGACAGATTTGACAAGAATAGACCTAAACCTGACTTGCTAGGAAACTCCAAATGTCTAAGGCTTCGGGGTCCCTCTCAGCTGAGGCCCCTGCCCCTTACAGAGTTGCCTTTGAGAAGAAAAAGAGTAACATTTGGAAAACGAAAATAAGTTTACAGAAGACAGCTGAGACATTTGTCCCCTTGATTCACACCGTGTGAGTTTCAAGTCTGCTCCTACACGCAGGATTTATGTAATGTAACACACTTCTTCCACATATACTTGGAGCAGAGCCAAATGGGGGGGGGGGCACAACATGCACACACAACCACAACTCAAAAAGTTATTTCTCCTGACCCATAAAACTCATGCAAAGAAGCAAATGGATAATGCTTAAACACTCTTTTAATCTTATCTAACTGACACCTGACAACCCATTACTTATAGATTATTAATGCACCCACTAAAAAGTTTGTCATGTACAAAATTACTAGAGAAAAAGATTGAACGCCTGAGGAAAAAACAAATTTTGCTGTACAATAACTTCAGAAATTTCAAGCCTATTATCTGTCATGCCCTTCACAGACTCGCAGCATGCTGCTAAAAACAACTGATTTATCTTTATTATGAATCCTAAAATGACAGCACACATGTTTTTCATGTCTTGTGATTATGTTTAATTTCATTCAGTTTTTATTTTACAGGGCTTGGTTTGCTTATTTAAGACGAAGAAAAATAGCAACTTTTTAATTAATTTCCCTGGTTGTTTCTTTATCAATGGACCCGGGTTTTTTTTCCAGCTCTCATGTAAAGCTGGAATCAGAGTCAGTTTCAGAGCAATCACCTTGCTTCTCTTTGGTTTGCAGTACTATGGAGTCTAAAATAGTAAAGCTGGGGGTGCCTGGGTGGCTCGGTTGGTCTTGACCCAGGTCATAATCTCACAGTTCATGAGTTCAAGCTCTATGTCGGGCTCTGTGCTGACAGTGCGGAGCCTGCTTGGGATTCTCTCTCCCCCCCCATCTCTGCCTCTCCACTATGCTCGCTCTATCTCAAAATAAATGAACAAACTTTAAAATAAAATAATAGACCTGGAAGAGCCATAGAGTCCCACCAATGGGTCTTACCTGAGCAGCAGAAGCTGTCACCGGTGCAAACAGAGTGACTTGATCAAGGACACACGTGTAATTGGTGAGGAGTGGGGAAGAGAGCTGAAATGTTTTGACTCACACTGTTCTTTCTCTTGCCCTGTACTTGCCCTGTGTACATTGTACGCTGTCCTAAGGCTTACTGAGCAGTTTGTTCCTTACCCACCTGTGGATGCCAGGCTCTTCCCCCTTGATCCACGATGCCTCTCAGCCCCCTCACTTCCCACGCCGTCTGCGAGTGAATGGGAGTCAGGCCCTGCGCTGCCAGGTTGCATGACACACAGGCAGTTTTTTCCATCTCTCTGAGCAGTAATTGTGCCAAGACACCGAAAACAACAAATCTGGCTTCATTAGGACTCACAACAGATCCTGCTGACCTACATATCACGTTCAAAGGCAACCACCAACCACTGGTTTCAGAGCCTTGAAAGGGATCATGAACATTCAGAAACACTGGGCTTGTGATGGATAAATCAGTCTCCCAACTCACTCAGCCCTGGGCCTTCCTTGCACGCCAGCCCTGAGCGGTCCTTGAAGTCCCCTCTCAGTTCGTAGGGCCTCTCCAGGCATCACACTCCTGCTTTGTCCTGAAAAGCCCAGAAACTGTCTGTGGATGCTGGCTGGAGGAGCATCTCTCAGTTACACTGAGAGAATTTGGACTTTCAAACCCACCTTCCTTCATCCAACACCTTCCCCTTTCTCTTCTCTCCCAGACTCAGGGCCCCACGGGAGAAGGGGCGGGGTTTCCCACCCAGCGCTGCCATGGGCCACCACCTACTTGGTGAGGGGTTTCCACCTTTCACAGCACTCACGGTGTGATTTCACACAGTCTGGGGAAGCTGGCAGTAAACTTACTGGGTGAAACTTACAACAAAGTATATTTAACAGACTGCAGAGTTATTTCAAAGAGGATTGTTTGCTGGAACTTTTTAGAATCCGCAGACAAAAGCAGCGTCTCTGCTGAACTCCTAAGACTCTCTGACATGACAATACCTGAAGGTTTCTAAATTCACAGCTCTTTTCCCTGCGAGCTATTTGCTCAGCTTTCCTAATAATACCCTGCCTGCCTGGCACCTTGCCAGCTCTGTCTCGGGCAATATGCAAGCTAAACATTTTTTGACTGATTTCAATATTTTTCTTATGAGCAACTAGACAGTATTTTATCTAGTGAGTATTACTGATTGCTATAATCTAAACCCACAGTAAGCGCTCGTAAAGGTAATATTATTAGAATTGACACTCGAGGTGAAAAGCATAGCAATTAACTGGGGCTTGGAGAACAACAAGCCGATCTGTGACATACTGGAGACTTATTCTATTTATGTTTCTCCTTCTCCTTCTTCTTTCAAAAATATTGCACCTGTTACTCCATTGATCAGCTAGGAAGCCTACCTTACATGTAGGTTACACTGAAATTCTCAAGGGAAAAGGTTAAACCACCTGCTTAATAAAATTACCTTTTGTGTGTGAAGTTGTTCCATCCCTAGGTGATTTCAGGCAAAGAAAATCACTATACACACTGCACTTTCATTTTGCAGTTGAATAGCAAACAAATGACCCAGTGCTTCTTGCATGGTGCACTGTTTTTTACATCTGTTTTCCTTGCTTTTGTGTCATGCCTCTGTTTAGCTTTATTGACAAAACAATCTGTGCCTAATGTTTAAACAACATCTGTAAAATGTATTATTAAATTATGTTGGAAGAAAAAGCAGAGTAATTCCATGAAACCCTATGACCCCCTATTGATTTTTAGATCACAGAAGTTGAAAGGATAATTTGTGAATGTTTTAACATTTACATCTACACAGGTACCTATATTTATAGAATCTTTGACTACTTATAAAAGTATTTGCTACATTATTACCATAACTCAGAAAGAAACCTGACCTTTAATAGTTGAATCTGTTTATTATAAGGGAGATCCTATTTTTAAAAAAAATAAGTTTGCATTTTTACCTGCCAGTGGCATAAATCTCTAAGGATAACATACTTTTTCCCCCACTGGTAATAAATGGGAAGTGATGCCTGAATGCTTTGCAGTTTTGAAGGCAATAAATGAAGTAACTAGGAAAATCTGGTATATGTACTAAATCTGAGAACTACAGAGCTGTGGTAGTTCTGTAAAGTGTCACCTCAGATGTTAGGACGCTCCCTGGAATTTTATGAACCCAACTGACGGAGAGTGATTTTTCTTTTTGCGTGCACACTGTATTTCAGATACACTATATATTTTGCACCTAAAATCCATATTGCCTTCTCAGACATAAAGAAATAATCATTTAACATTAGCCCTTAATGGAAAAGTGTTTGGGTGAATAGTAGTAAACAAAGCCACTGTAAAACGTATTCCGTGTACCCTGGGCTGGAACTCTGCTGAGGCAGAACGTGTTCCAGCAAGGAAGATACAACCACTGGTAAATGTCTGCATCGTACGGAATCCCCAGATCTGCAACATTGCTGTGACGACACAGAAGGAGTCTTATCTGGCCATTCTACACTCACATTTCCAAATAAAGAATAAAGTTGGTATATTCAGGAGGAAAAAGAACCAAGTATTGACTGACCTTGTGAGTGCGTGTGTGTCTGCGTGTATGTGTTTTCTTTAAAGTTCTACCTAATAATGAAAGACCTAAATGACCATCTCAGAATTTAAGAAGTTTCCGCTTAAATGACTGACATGTTTGACATAGTAGTAATATGTTTTCACAGCTGATCTAACAGATGCAATTTTCACAACCACCACAATAATGAAAACACAAAAAGACAAAAGCTCCAAATGTTACTATTTCTCATTTTTGGATCAAATCATAATTGGGAGTGAGAAAGCAAAGAGAGAAGAATACATGAGTCTATAGCACATATTATATTTCAAAACTTACTAAGCTTTTAAGTCTAACTCTATCAGAGCATGCTAGATTGAAATGTTTAGGCAATTAGTTATGGAAGTCGATTTTTTAAAAAACACACAGTTGCCTCAGATACTTAGATAATGAAGGTAAAAATATTTTCACCCAAATTATTTGCATAATTGCCTCAATTCTCAAAAATTTGTTGGTATAGACTTGTCCTACGATGTCTCACCTGATAAATTTCACATTCCATCCCTGGGCCCAGTTCCTATAAGCACAAATAGCAGCCATTTTAAGATTCCTTCTCTCTGTTTCCATTCTGACAAGTAGATCAATACAAGAGTTACAACAGTTATTTCTTATAATCCAAATTTTCTTTTAATTAATCAAGTCTGTCTTCTTGTTTTCCATTTACATTCTCCCTATTGTCTCCTCTCCCCCCAGATCCCATCTGCTTTGGCCTTAGTTAGCCAAGGAGGGTAGTTCATATCACTTATGGCAATTAGAGAGGATCAGTTCAGCGATGGAATGAAAGAGCCATTACAACACACCAAACTTTTCTCATCTCATTTTTCAATCAAGACTGAACTGAAAGCTGCATCAGCCAGGGTTTCTATGACAAGCTAACAACTAGACATGAGTTTCTATTTTTCACTTTCATATTGTGTGCTTCGATACATTATGTTGCTGCCAATAATTATGACTGATCTACACCCAACTGCCCTTCAGCATTTTATTAAATCTCTTCAACAGTGACTCATAGTTCATACAAAATGTACATGTGTGTTAACAAGTTTTAAGAAATCCAAGAAGGAAGGCACACATTTTTAAATGTCGTGGCTAAATGAAATGAAGGGGAAAGGCTAAAATACTAATGACGATTTTCTTTTAATTATGATTTCTAGAAGGAGGTAACTTGGGCTTGATGCCCAATACAGGAAAAATGTTTACAGGCTCTCAAAAAAGCTCTGTGTAATTTTTATTATGATAAAGGAAAATGAAAACCCTTTAGTGTTCTGCTGTTTTCAGTCTGCATGGCTGCCACAGTTTAAGATGCTCTGAATCTTCGGTTTTCGTCCAGTCTCATCATCTAGGTTTCCCCAGTCTTCCAACCTATTTCCTACTCAAAGACTATAACAACAACAACAACAACAACAATAATAATAATAATAGTAAATCTATTACCAGCTGCTCAAAAGCTAAAGGTTTGGATGACAATTAATAAATCATTAGAAACTCAAAGCAAACACCGGAATGTCATTATTCATCAAACTTAGGAGAAACAATCTCTCTTACCACTTTCCTTGAGGGAAATTCTCTACCACCTAGTTGTTAGACTTGAAACAGTTGCCAAATGCAAAACAATGAAGCTCAAGTAAAGGTCACGTCGAACTCCACACAGAAGTAGAGAGAACACAGGCACAGGACACAGTGCCAGTCGAGATCAGAATTGTGTTTACGTTGCACATAAACTAAAAGGGATCTGTATGTATGTACCTGGGCAGAATTGAGGATCAGCGTGAAATTTATAGTAAGTCTGCATATACTTTAAAAAGTAGTGAAGCTTTTTTAAGGTCCCTTTTTTCTCTTCTAATTGCAAAAGCGAGGTAGTTGCTTTATGACCACTGCACAGAATCTAGGAAAATGACAACTGCATACTGTCTGGTGTCACAGGAATGCATCCACAGGCAATGTGCCTTAAGTGGGTCCACCTGTGGAAAGCAAGTTGTATTGGAAGTTGTTCACTGGTAACAATGTTTATGGAGGGAGTTTGCTAGCAACACTGAAGAGGAAGAGAGATGCCATGTGTGATAGATCACCAGAGTGGCAGTGCTTTTGCCTTCCTTAATTAGAATTCGCCCTGCCACTCCTTGGCCCTCAGATGGGAGCATTTCCCAGGGAAATACATTTATACAGCTTCCATTGTATTAAAATTACATCATGAGTTTAACCTCGAAAATATGTTTGAATTCAGGCGTGCATGCAAAATGGATGGTCTATCCTGTTAGCATTGTCCAGGATGATCTGAAGACTAAGTTCAAATATAGTATTAACGGCCTTGAAAATGAATATACGACAGCAGGTACGAGGCAAACAAAAAAATCCCTTCAGTGACACCCTTGTAGCGGCACATCTAGGTAGAGTATGGCTTCCATTGGCTCCCTATCCACTGGGCTAAAGGGCTGCAAAAATTGATCTCCCAAGGCTACAGTGAGGTCATAGAAACTGATAACCCTACAAGCGATGCTCATGTGAGTCTGTCTGTGTCTTGCAGATAGTGCACTTTGTAAATTAATCCTCCAAAGGCAAATATATTGTAAGTAGCTTGTTATCTCTAAAATACTAAATTGAAGAATACATGGATTATATTGACAGAAATTACATTTTCTGTAATGGGGTTTAACATATCTGGAATCTCTCCCAAAGGCTCCCAGGCTCTCTAACAGAGAGGGGTCTGTTAATGTAGGTGCAATGGACATCAAGAACAAATTTATTCACCAAAATGGATTAGGCCATGTAATCAGAGATTCTGTAATATTAATCTTTGACACTTACTGAACAGAAAGAAATACTTCTGTCTGCAAACTGGCACCCCAGTTCTCCCCTTCCCCAACCACGCTGTGGGCCTTCTCTGGATTTTACTTCAAAGAGGATAAGGTTTCCCCATCATAAACACTAATCTAAAAATATTAGGACAATTAATTAGATACACTTAGTTTGAGAGGATATTGGATTTCGATACCCTTCAAATATGACACTAGCTCTGGGTGATTATATGAACCTGGCTTTCAGCACACTCACAAAGGTAATAAATCATACTTTCCCAAAGCCTTGTTGCCTCACCACGATACGTTGTCAGGATCTTGTTGGCTTGTACTTGGTACATAATCTCAGCTTCCCCCAAATCAGGAATTCACACATTTATTTAAAAACAGTATTGAACGGCCCTGAATACATTGTGTTTTGAACAGCTTCAAAGTGGAAACATAAACAATTTCTCTTTTTCCATGGACAGAGGACAGGAGAAAAGGGGAGACGGTTCTCAAATGCTCAGCCCTAACAAAATAACTGCAGTTCGCTATTCACTGAATTTAAAACCTGACTGAAATGTGACGGTGGATTTTCTTGTTCCACGGAAAATAGGAGGATGCCACTCTTTCTACCGATTATCCTAAAAAGGAAAAAGCCATTTGTGGAGCCACAGTGTACATCAATTAAACACGTAACTTACACTATGCCTAGAATCTGTCAGTTTATAAAGGCAATGGAATGCAATGCAATGTTGGTTTTGTGGCTTGTTTTGTTTTGTTTTTGGGTTTTTTCCGTGCTAGCCAGTGCTCTCACCCACCAGTCAGCCATTTTTATTTTCACCTTTCCATCAAGGAGCCACCAGGGAAAGCAGCCACAACTGGGTGTGTCTTCTTAATGCAAAACATTAGCTGCAGGTTGCCCAAGAGGGAAGCGGACTATGTATAAACACAAAGCCAAATTACTTACCAATTGTTCACTTGAAGGATGGTGAGTCCCGTGTCTTGTGCCAACTGCTTTTTCTGTTCTTCAGAAGGGTAAGGGTGCTGAAAGAGAACAAAGACAGACGGAAACACATATACTCCGGGCAGATAGTGCAGAGCGTAGCACATGCCAGGTGCAATGCTACGTGCTAGGGATTCAATAATAAACACATACGCTCTGTAAAAATAGTATGTGTATCTCAGGCGATATTTAGGCTATTTTGTCAATAGCCTAAGTGTCTAGTGAAGTCTATAATTAAAGGTAAAAATGCTGAGGTGTGTCACTCTTATTAATGGAATACTACATCATCTAATTAATGGCAGTAAAAGACAAGCCAATTACAAAGATTAGTGAAGTGTATAAATAGCTACTTAGGATACTTGCAGAACCTTGATACTGAGTTTATCCTTTAAAGGTTTATTTGTTGCAAACACAGGAAGTTTAGTTGATCTTCACTGTATAAGATTAAAATAGGGACAAGTCCTTCTCGCTGATACAAAATCATGTCATCGTGATGCGATATTTTCGTCGAACCACAGACTTCTAAAGCTGAACCATCTGGCTCAGCCACCTGGGCTGAGGTCCTCGGCAGCGAAGCACTGTGTGAGCGCGCCGTTCTCCCTCGGGCACACCGTGCCGCCAGGTGCAGATATCAAAGTGAGAGTGGGTAGGTCTTTTTTAACCACTAACCATTGCAGCGCTTCTGAAAAGCAAAGGACGTCCAACCAAAGTTGGTTTCCGTATCTGGATGTCAACACATGCTGGGGTTCTGAACACGGCCAATACAAGGTCAAAGACCCGCATATCCCGCATGCTAAGAACAAGCCCAGCCATGTTCCTCATGAGGTAGAGTGGACAAAAAAGTATTACGGGATTAGATAATAAAATGAAACTCATACCCTCTTGAAAGAATGTTTGGAATTCTACTGAAATTAGTTTTGGCACAAATACTTTTTGGGCAGTAATGAACTATATATCTAAATCTGAAATATACATTTCTAAAGCCTGAGAGCTGGTGTCCATCTATGGACACATTGACTAGCTTGAAACTACCGCATCCCAATAAATTCTCCCCAGATAAAAATTGTTCTAATAGTCAGCCCTCTATTCTCTTATGAAAAGAAAGGGCACCCTCAACTCTCAATTTAACTATCCCTGCCACTGGAAACTAAATTCTGGTCTATTGAATGTTAATTAACACAGGTTTTAATCTCATTAATAATGTCTGATTAGATGCTAAGAAGGCTCGTTAATGACCACTTTAATGCTATTATATGTAAGTTTAAATATGTTCTATATCTGTACACGTGGGATTCGTTTGTGGAGAGCAGGGATGTAGCAATTTTTCCCAGAAGCATTGTCTTTGACTGTCACTTAATCAATAAATACACAATTAGAATAAGGCTTTGCTTTCATAGAATATAGTGCCTTTCTCTAAAGAGCTTCAAGTATATTACAGGCAGGATGGTAATTAATCCCCATTATATCCCTTTGAGGGACATAAATGGAATCTACTGTCCCTCCTGTCTTACAGGTGAGGAAACTGGCCAGGGAAAGGCATGGTCAGCGGCCACATGACTCAGTGGTATTTCCTGCTTCCCTTCCAGTGTCTAAACCCCACCATGCTTGAGGGATGTGGCAAATACCTTTTATAATCTTCATTCTTATGCCCTCCCCAAAACTTCCTGACTGCTTACTATGGCCTGTAAGGCATGCTACCACCCAGCCCTGCCCACCTCTCAGACTTGGTGGCCTTTTCTTCGCCCCTGCTCCACCCGTCTGTCTGACCAGACAGTCCTCCTTTCTGTTCTTCCAACACACCAACCTGTCCCTACCCTTCCGTTTCCTGCCCCAGGGACACTTCCTCATCTCAGCTCAAAGGCCAAGCCTCACCCACCCGAGCGTCCAGCAGCCCACCTTACTGCCCTCACGTCAGTCTTTTCCTTCTCCCCCAATGGCAGAACACCACTCTCTGAAACACCTCTTCTGATGATCTGTTTCCTTTTGGGGTGCCTCTTCTCACCCATGGAGCAACTCCAAAGTCCATGACTTTCTCATTCACCATCCTCAAAGCCCTGCCTAGCACATAACAGGAAATTAGTAAATAACTGTGAAACAAGACAGAGGCTATGTTTTGCCATGATACACAGATACCGTCCAGTCAGATACAACATCTAAAGGTATAATAAAATTTTTTGCAACAGCCTACAGGAGGCATAAACAATCCGATCTGAGATCCACAATGCTACTTTCCTGACTTCATTCCTAACAGTGGTGTCAACTCACTCTTTCCAAATAACAGTCTATAAATTTCTAAATAGACTAAGATCATAGGTGACATTCACTTGACACAACATAATGTCAGTCATCACAGGCAAAATCTCATGACTGGATACTGAGTTAAGAGAATCCTCTACCCTAAAGTTTAAAACATAGTTCCTGTATTCAAGAGTCTCTCAGAACAAACTGAGGGCTGAGGAGGGAGGAGGGAGGGGGAAGGGGTGATGGGCATGGAGGGGGCACTTGTGGGGAAGAGCACTGGGTGTTATATGGAAACCAACTTGGTAACAAACTATTTTTAAAAAATTAAAAATAAATAAAACATAGTTCCTGCTGCATAAAAGTCTGCCACACAATACGAACCATATGAACCTCTTATCCTATGAATAGATACTGAATTAAGGTTTGATATATAGAATTTCTATGTCTACATTAGTTGAAGACCTGTATACAGGTATACAAGACCCTGTAAAGTGTATATATTTATGTTGCCACTCACTAACAATGAGATTTTAAAACAAGGGACAACTCTTCTAATCCTCAATTTTATCATCTGGAGTTTTAAGATCCATCACAGTTAAAAGTTACTCAGGCTGGCAATTCTTACAGATTATAAGCCTGGTTTTGAAACATGCAAATTCTAGCATCCAGATATTGGCACTACTTGCCATAGAAAATTATAGACCCATGTACACAAGTTGTTTCCAATCTACAGCATCTTCTGTAATTTGCTTACAGTTCTTCAGGTCCCGTGGAAACCTTTCAGTGACTTGCTATAGAATTAATAAATATGTCAACAGTCTCTCTTCACTGTAGCTGGATGGCAGTACCTTCTGTCCTGCCTCGTTAGTTGTGACTTAATATTATGACCAGAACAGGATAAAAATTAATATTTATGCCATTTACCTTTAGTTACTTTGAAAATTGAGAATTGTCACAGTCATTTATTTGTGCTGTGTTTTCAAGAGTATTCTTGCATGCCTGTTTGTAAGTTTTACAACCATTCTTATAAAGCAAATGGAACTCACGTGTTATTTATGCAGGTGGTGTCAGGAAAATTCTCTCTGGATCATTAAAATTACCTGAATCATTACAGCTTCAAAGAGCAATCGATGGCCCTCAAAATTTCAGCACAAATTTAGGTTGTTTCTTCACATCATGCAGTTTCTGATTTCATAATTTAAATATCATGAAACAAGAAAGTTCTAGCCCTTTTTTCCTCTGTCACTTTTCATGTGATCTGATTTTAAGTAATTGGAACACACTGTGTCTAATTTCATGCAGCATAATTGCTAGGCAGCCTCCAGCTATGGAGACCCAGCACTCCATCTCCATTAAACAATTTTCAGTCATTCAGGATATTTTTTTTTTAAATAGAAATGAATGAGCCTGGATGAAATTAAATGCCACAATAATCTGGTCATTGTTAAGGGGGAAAAAAGGTGTCAACAAAATTCCCTAAACCCTGGTCTATAGCAGGGAGATTGAATTTTTTTCCCTTTTTTTCATAGTTCTTGGCCTGGGTGTCCCACAAACTTTGAATTCCCTGAAAGAAATCCATAATTGCTAGAATCACATGAAAGCCATGACTTCAGGTAGCTAATCCACAGTCAGCTAAAAATTCACAAAGAAGTAAGCTTTTAACTGAAACCCAGTATCTTTAAATATCTTAAATCCTATGCATCTTTCCTAAATAAGCTTTTTGTGGACAGTATGAATTATTCCTTTGTAGACAAAAAAAAAAAAATGACTTGACCAAAACCTGACATCCAGGAGCAAGGCTGCTGTGAAAACATTCAAAATCCTGTGGTGTTATGCCCACAGGGTGGTAAGATGGGCAAAGGTAGACAGCAGTTTACAAAAGAGATAAAGAGGAGGACATTCTAGGAAGAAAATGGGAAATTCACTCCAAACCATTACAACCAAGAGCCTAGGCCGTCCTTTGCCATTTTCCTGAACACCTCTGCTATTAATGGCAAGGACACTAGTTTAAGAAAGATCAGTAGGTTCTTGTGAAGGGAAGACGGGGTGCACTTGGCCAGATATACCAATCAACCTACTCACTTTGGGATATCAAAGCAAATTTGACCACAGTCCAATAGGTAGTGACAGGAGACCTCTCCTTTGTTGTGTACATTAGCCTCATGCCATTATCTCTTAAAAGCTTAATTATTTGCAAACAATTGATCAAGATGGGAATTTGAGAAAGGATATGCAAGGGCCACTGGGAGAACTGCAACGCATTAAGAGAGCAAACAAAATTACCTTTAGATCTTACAATAAGAATTAACGATCGAGACAGGAGAGCGAGGCAGGGCAGTAGCTACAAGGGTTCTTTCTCGAGTGTTTCCCATTTGATCTGCATTAACACCTCAGGAATGAGTGAAAGCCATAAAAGAGTGATTATGTAAGGGTGAAGCTGACCCTCCCGTCCAGCATTAAACCTGCACACGTGTATGGACTGGCTTCGCTGGGGAGAGAAGAGATGCCGGACTCAGTGGGAAAGGAAATGGCCTGGCGGGGGGGTGGAACCCCAACTAAAGGGAATAACTCACAAAATGATCATTCGTATTTCAGCAGTCAACGCCCTGACTCCTCCTTGCCAGGGTAAGTCTCTTGCTGAAATAGAAACAGTGTGTCACTCGTCCTGTGTTTCTGGACCTGAAGTGCGACTTCCAATACTGTCCTCGTATAGCGTTGATTGCTTAATAACCCCATCAGAGAATAAAATGATCCCTGGAGTATGTGTCCTGTGTAACAGAAATGGTTAAAGAATGTCTGACGAAAATCTAAAAATAGCTTACATAAAAGTGAAGTCTGAACTGTATTTTATCAGCCCCAAAGAATAGAAAGCGACAGAAAGAAAATGGCAACTCGCTAAAAAGAAAGTTACCTCTGCACAATTCCAATTTTGTTTCTTGAGGCTGGGTTGGAAGTGGGGTTCCGACACTGCCTCTTTGGTGTTCACAAGTTTACTGTACTTTGGAAGAAAACTTATTTACTTAAACAATCAAGCAGACCGTTTCAGACGAGCATCAATGGCGAAAGAAAAAACTCTACAGTACACACAGATGGAAAATGTCCAGTCTTATATCTTAACGATATCCTTGACCAAATATACTCCTTTCATCAAATTTTCCACCCTTGACTGTAAATGTGGATGCCAAGACAGTGATGAACTTTATCTTATCTACCCTGGTAACCAAGTTTCAATAATGTTCCCTCCCCGCCTGCCTTGCCCACTCTAACAGCACATTGTAATGGCAGCAGAAAATTTGAAAATAATCCTGTACAGAGCTCACTGGTGAGATAATGGAAGGCTACGCTGCCCCTTCTCAAGCCTCAGATTAGTAATTTCTTGTGACACAGAACTGCCTCTATACCGAAACTGCAAAACAGCTATAACAAAGCAATAGAGGTGGAAGCAATTTTCAAGCAAAATGTTACATGCTATACTTTAAAAGGTATGGGAATAGGTACCGTGGGAGCTGATCTAACAGGAGGAATTATGGCAACTGTCCAATATATCCCTTATCAAGGCAATGTTCTGTGGCTTGGCTGAATATGTTGGAAGAACAATTTCGGAACTTCTTTTATCCTTCTTCCTCCAGCCCTTTGCCTCCTCCACAGCTAAGTTTAATGCATTAATATAAGTTGACCTTGAGCTAAACTCTGGTATGTGATGGAGAGATACTCCCTTTGAAGAAAAAAAAATCCACCATATGGCTTTTAACCATTGGATCTCCCGTGTTCTTTCAAACTTCTACTGAGTTTTCGACACGAAGCGAATATTGTGGATCTAAATTAAAATAACTAGCTACATCTTTGACCTCTCAGGAGATAAGCAGAAACTTGCTAACCGAATATATTTATATTTGTTTAGTATAATTTCTTTGCCTGTAAAAACTTCTCCCACTTTACATAAACGTGCAGCCATTTTGCCCTTATGCATTGACTATGAATAGCTTACACTGTGACAATTACATTGATCCAGGATACTTTTTTCCTTTAAAAAGATCCATAATGCTTCCCTATTGTCTTTCAGCTTTATGAATTAGTTTTACTGTTTCAGTGAATGCTTTTTTGTCTTTTGACTGCACATTATCAAAGAGACACTTTGTGCCTCCCATTTGCATTACAAAAGCAGGGCAGCGTGCAGTGGAAGAACATAGCCTCTGCATGCATAGTAGTTGAGTCCGGCATCCTGGCTCACGCTGGAATCAAAAGAAGAGGTGCTGGCAGGACTGGCTAAGAAGCCAAGAACGTTTGGAGCATCATCAGGAAAGTCACAGGACTTCGACCTGCTTTTTAATTCTCCACCGACGCTCCTAGATTGCCTGGTTCTCAGATTAAATGTGCTCCATTGATTCTCAGCACTTGCTTTCTCTGAAGCCTAGTCAAGCCATTTTCCAGACAACCCCTCTCTGATTTCTCGTCTATCCAGCAGCAGTTACAGGAAGTTGCTAGTGGATATGCAAGTAGGGAAGTCAGGTAGGAATCTCTAAACTTGATCTTATCCCGTGAAAATGATAGAAGCATGGAAGGGAAAGTTGAACACTGGGTAATATTTCATAGCAATCTTTACTTTTGCACTAATGAGACTATCTTTATAATTCACAGCAGTGACACCATGGTCTTACAGTCCGTTATAAGAGCCAAGACTACAATACTTTGCCTGTCTCATCTCTCAGACCTTTTAATTTCTTGTAAATATCAAATAAGTATAAAATAAAAACACTAAGCAAAAAAGGCAAATACCCAAAAAAGGCAAATACCAAAAAAAAGCAAATGCTTATACTAAGGGATTTCATAGTCTTTCACATTGGGCATTTTTTTTTAAGTTGCTTGCAATTCTACAATAATGACAATGTTTTAGATCTATTCTTTATTAGCTATATATATATGTTGCCAGAGTCTCTTTAAGTATATGCATTAAAGCATAAAATTTAGACTGTAAATTAGCAATTACTTATATTCTCCTCCTAAAAGTATTAAAATTCATGAAGAGTGCTAAAATTATTTTGAACTGTTATGATTATTAATGAACTCCCTGAATATTGATTCTCTTAGAAGACCATGGCTGTAAAAGGAAACACAAAAAGGCCAATAAGAAAAACAGAGTGGAAGGTGCAGGGGCCTGGGAGTGGGGATGGAGGAGAAGGTCATGTCTCACTTTTGTGGCCTCTTTGAATCATTTTACATCGTAGCTCATGAGAACTCTCACTGTTTGTCAGTAGGACAAACACAGTGCATGTACTGCTGGTGACTCCCATGAGTGGGGACTAGGCTTAGCTCCATTTCACAGAAGAGGAAGCTGAGGCTAGGCTAGGTCAAAACACAAGCACAATAGCTCCCAGCCACTTAGTTCTGAGGCCGGGTCTTCCCTCCCCTGAGTTCTTCCAGGTGGCTGTGCTCACATACACGTTTCTTTCCCAGTCTCCATTGCCCTGTATAAGCTATATTAAAGCAAAACATATATAATGGAGCATGAACTAAGTTCTTAATTGTGCTGAGCAGTGACTGAATGTTTCTCTGCATTTTAACAGCCACGATCCAGGAGAGCATTGCTGTTCTCCTTCCCACGACCCCGTCTGCATGCCCACTGCTTCTGCCTCAGAGGCAAACATCAAGGGGCACGAAGGTAATTCCCCCGAACCTTCCCCCACATTTTCCCTCCATCAGCATCTGTCCACAGCACCCATCCACAGGGGCTGTATTAGTGGTAGCCTAGTAGTGCTGGTTAAAAGCAGTAGAAGTAGGAACGGTAACATGAATTAAGGAGTGGGGACGTGCCAGGCATTGTTCCGAATGTTTCACATGTACTCAGTCATGTAGTCTCACAAACTTTATGAGGTGGGCACAACTGTTATATCCATGTTACAGATGAGGAGACTTGGACACAGAGTAGACAAATAACTTTCTCAAGTTCACACAGCTGGTAAGGCGCAGAGCTGGGATTTGAAACTTGGTGGTAAATGTACAAATTAAGAAAACTCACTTCCAAACTATTTTGTATTTAAAATGATGGGTGGAGCAATCCCACTCATGCATATATGTGATGATTACTATTCATTTTATGAATAAGCTATTCTTTTAAGGTATATCTGTGTCTTTTACTTCTACAGTTCAGTTCTGTTAATGAAAGCAGTACTAGATTTTGCTTTGGGACACAAAGCTCAGTGGAACTAATATACCTCTCACTGTATTAGTACTTGTAACCATTGCTTATGAATACAGGAATAAGGGTGGTTATAAGCAAGAACGCTCTGTGAGGGTCACAGAAACAAATGCCTACTCTTCCAGACAACTACACTACAATATGCCTTAAACTGTCTGCTTTGAAATAAACTGTTGTGTCTGTTTGGAGGTTTGTGGGGTTTTTTTTTTTTTGCCAGTTAGTTTCATTTCTTATTTGATCCTTATTCAAATATGAGTTAAATTACATTTGGAACCATTGCATTGTAGTAGATCACTAATAAAAACACACAAATGCTATTCTCATTCACAACGCAAGCAGCCCTGTTCTGTGTTCCCAATATATATTTGCTGTATGAATGAATGAGTGCTATTGAAGTTAGGGATACCCCAAATGCCTCAGCTAGCATTTATAAGTAGATGGTTCAGGTAAACATCAGAAAACTAACAGACTTATTTCCACAAATACGCATTCTTCTCACTCAGCTCTACAAATCCCAAACCAGTACAGGTTTTATTTACTTTATTTAACTGACATTTACATAATTCTTGCTCTGTGCCAGTCAATGTTCTCAGTGCTTTACAAGTATTCACTCATTTAATCCATATAACAAGCTATGAGGTGTTTTTCCTTTATGTTACAGATGAGGAAACTGAGGCATGGAGTCAGTTACTTGCAATTTGGATGGAGTCCTAAGCAGTTTAGTTCAGCAGCCCAGGCTCCTAATTATTGTGTTATCCTATTAGCCTTTCTTAGCTATAATTTCCCTCAAAGTTCCTCCAGAATCCACTCTATGTTGTTGTCGGGCTTATTTGTTACAACAGTTCCCTTCCCACTCTCCAATTGCAGTGCAGGGAAATTCAAGTCCTGCATCCTCTGGGCACAGGACTGAAAAAAGGGGAAAGGAGATTGCTTTCCCCAAGAACTCCAGTCCAACAGATAAAAAAAAAAACACAACAAAAAACTGACACACCGTTCTGGGCCACTTTTCTGGGAGAAAAAAAGTTCACGATCCATTTAGACAATAAAGTCTAAAAAAGTGAGGATCTTTTCTAATGTATATACAGTTCATCTCTACTTTTTCAGAGAGCATGCCAGCTAAGAAGAGATTTATCCCCAACGGGGAGAATACTTTTCCACTTTAAGGAAGAAGAAAAAGAAGAGGAAAGGAAAGGAAATGAAAGCAAAGAAAAGAAAAGGAAGGAAAAGAAAAGGAAAGGAAAGGAAAAAGAGAAGAAAAGAAAAGAAAAAAACAGGAAGTGTTATGAAACCATGAAGAGAAAAGAAAAGGAAGATAAAACACAATGATACCATTTTGGAATGAGTCTGTTAACAGTAATTATCATTGCTTTTACAGACACCCTGTCCAGCATTAAATACTCAGGGAAAATCTTTGTATAAAGAATAAAGCATCCATAAAGTAGAAGCAAAACTGGTATATTTGGTGGGTGAGAAGATTTTGGAGACAGAAAGTGCTAGAGACAGGGAGCGAGAGATGAAGATTCCGTGCTGCTCCCCATATGACTAAAGACCCCTGGAACTGGTACTCATTCTCTAGTGCTAATTTTCCCACTTAAATGACAGTGATGGTGTAGCCTCATCTCATTAGAGATCATTGTCCCCAGTAGACAGTTGTGTTTATGGGGGACTCTGGCTGTTCCACACCTGCTGATCAGGTTGCTATGTGATCACGGCTGCATACAAACAGCAGACTCGAGCTTGCTGGGCTGGGACTGATGAGCCCCGGCTAATTCAGGGGTGATTATGTAGTTTACTGGACCACTAAACCTCTTTAAGCTTGTAATTACTGCCTATTTGAGTAAAGAACATTCAAAAGCAATTCACTGCATCACGCCTGCCACAGCTGGAAGCAGGCTGCCAGCAGTCTGCGGGGACATTAAAATCTACAGGGACGTGGACTGAAGCCCAGCTAGCAGACACTGTCAGCAGCACCGCAGCCAAGTACGAGCACATTCCCGCTCACCTCTCCTGACCAAGCTTACCATTAAAGGTGCAATGAAAACTATAGAACAGCCATAAAGATGACAAATAATGGAATCTAATGGTACAAACTACATTTTAATGATTCCCCCCACCCACTTTTGTAAAGCTAAAATTTAAAAAGTCTTTTCAAATGTCAAAGAGAGAGAGGGAGAGAGAGAGAAAGAGAGCACATGTGCTTTAAATAATACCCACTGCTGAGATTTACTGTGTCCTTGCTACAAGTTCCAACCAAGAAAACCCCACCAGCTTGAAAACAAAATACCCACCTTGTGTGCTTTCTGAAAGAACCGAGATGTATAGTCATTTTAGATCTCTTCCACCCACTTAGCTGCCATGTTTATAGCCTTAGCTGGGAAAATATTGTTTAGCTAGTTGATTGACATTTTCTAAAATCACATGTGTAATTTTTGCTGTTAATGAATTAAAATGCTGCTCAGACACCTGAGTGAAATTTACTTTCAAGAGTCAGAGCAGATTTAAGAAAAAAATATATCAGTATTTGTCAATGTTCTCATTTTCTTTTGCTGTCACCTTAACAACTGCAGTCCTTTTGTGTAACAAAAGTGTAAAACATGCTTCGCATTGCTGCGGGTATAATTATTACTTGTCTCTAAGTAACAAAAAAGACTGGAACTTAATGAAGGGGGATTAAGTTAATTTCTTTTTTAGCTAACAGTTTCCTGTCTCTTAAAATGTAGACCTTGGTGAATATAATGTTCAGGGAAGGAAAATTAAGCTTTTTTATTTCACTAAAATCTCTGCTTTGGAATATTGATATTAAAATATTAAGATGATGTTTATTCTTTAAAAGTATGTAAATTTGGTATTAAATAAAGCCACAGAAATCCTCTCTGACTACTCCATCCAAAGTCCACAGATCCAGGGGGTTTATGTGTTATCTAGACATCATTCCTATTAATATTCATTAGGCGGGTCTGCTTGCATTTTTATAAGCTGTGTGAGAGGCAAAAGAAACAATCAGAATTCTTTAACACACAGGCATTATCAATTCAACATATGCCAAATAGCAGAGCACCCAGATCTGAAGTTAAGATTCAAATGCAATTTACCTTTACTAAGCTAATTTTCATGAGAACTCTTTTCCCTTCACCTATTGTAGTCCAGGATATTTAATTATCTCTATTCTCTGTAACATACACTTCAATTTTTAATTTAAGAGATTATTCAGCACTATACTTTATCTTGGTGAACACAAAACCCTTATCTTGCAATCAAACTAAAGAGAATTTCCCCTTAAGAAAAAAAAACCCTAAAAACTTTAAATTGTTTTAGTAATAAGATTACTTTTCTCTTTATGAACCTTCTTAAGCAAACCTTTTTTAACTTTCCAAAGCACTTACTGATGGGAATTCCCCGTCTGTCTCCACAATAGATTACAGAAGAGGGAAGTCTTAGCCAACATTGGGGCCGGTCCCCGGGATCTGTCGCTCTAACTACGCTTTCCAGTTGCCCACTCTGCCCGCGCAGGGAAATGCCAGCATGCTGGGGGAGGAGGGGCCCACACATCTCACAGATGTGCATGGAACATCGTAGGTAAGTGGGAGAAAGGTCTGGACCTGTCATCAGCAAGATTACAAGACAAGGTTGACAGAAATAAAGGTATTGAAAGTTGATCTGAAGGCCAGTGTGGAGGTTTTATTCTTCCTTTAGGACTTTGAGTTTGGGTGATCCCTTCTATCCCTTATGTTTGTATAACAATCTACATTTTCAAAGAGCTTTTATTATATTTTATCAGAATTGACCCTTGCAATTACTGAGCAAAGTTGGAAGGACAGAAAATACTGCCTCCATGCTATGTGAGAAAAAAAAAACTCAAGAGTGGACACATGGCAGATGATGTGGACAGGAAGTTGTGGCTCTTGGACCAGGAGGCCTGGCCTCCTGTATTTCAATTTAGTCCTCTTCACACTCTACTGAAGCTCAAAGTTTACCTTGTTAATGATAAAATAGGAAGTTGCAACCACATCTGTCAGAAGCCTACTGTGAGTTAGTGGAACCAGCCTGTGTTTTAATGTGTAAATGGGCACTGTTCTTGACCCAGGAGGGAACAAAGAACTCAAGCTAAAACCAGACAAAGGAGAACACCTTTCAAATCGGCTGTCATCATTTCTAACAAAACATAGAAGTCATCTAACTGGTAATGCTAGAAAAAAAAAAAAAGAAGGCTTACATAATGGTGTCTGCCCCTTCCAGAACAGGCTTTTGGGAAAGAAATCCCCTTACCCGCTGACTGGGTAGTTTGTTCCTCTTTGAAACAACTAGATAGTTTTGTTTTATTTACTTATTTTTCAAGTTTATTTATTTATTTTGAGAGGCAAAGAGAGAGAGGGGCAGAGAGAAAGAGAGAGAGGGAGAGAGAGAGAATCCCAAGCAGGCTCTGCACTGTCCGCACAGAGCCCGATGTGGGGCTTGAATTCACGAACTGTGAGATCATGACTTGAACCGAAGTCAGATGCTTAACCCATTGAGCCACCCAGGCGCCCCAGTTTTGTTTTATTTCTTGTGTATTTCTCTGTCATTTCATGTGTGACACAGGGTGCTAATTACATATACAAGAGGCCTCATTTCCCCCTTCCTGAGTTACTTTCTAAGAGAACTTAGACCCATGGAGCGCAGGAGAGTGGTCATTAGGTCCCTTTCTGCTCCAGTGCTACGATTACATATTGACAAAAGGGAAATCTAATGGAAAACATTTTAAGAGCTATTGGTTTCAAGAGGTGCAGTTAGGTGTGCTGATTTAGTTAAATAACCACAAGTTAAGTCCTGGAACCTACACTAACTGTGTGAGCTTGACCAAAGCGTTTCAGTCCTCAGAGCCTCAGTTTCCTTGTTGCTCAAATGACTGTGACAAAACTGGTGGCAGTCGAATGAGACAACATACGTCAAATTGCCCAGCAGAGCGCTCGGCATGCATCTAGCACTCAGTCAACAGTAGCTGAATCTGAGATGACCCTAAGGCTGGGCCAATCTGTGTAAACATGCATAAAATATATATACTTCTCAATTAGTAGGGAAGAAGATCAGCCTAGGTAATTCTAGTAATTTTTTCCCCTAGTGTTAATCAGGCTTTTTTTTTTTTTTCCCTTCCTTTCTCAAGGGTTTAAATTAGGTTTTAATGTTTTCCTGTAATTCTCTTAATTTGGACAAACTCACTTCCAAAATATCTAAAGGCAGGGCCAGCCTCAAAGGCAGTCACACAGGGCCCCCCACCTAGAAGGACCTCACGCCTGGTTTAATGTGCTGCTGTCACCATCTTGAAAGTCTTCATAATTTTTAAAGACGCCCTGCATTTTTAATCTGCACATTCATACAGCTGGTCCTGCTAAAAGGAAAGGAGGCTATGTTTTCCCTATCAGATATTTTATACTCAGCTATTACCCCTCCTGGGTTTATTTGAGCTTCACTTAAGTAAATAAATAATTACTGCATTCTTACTAAAAGAGGGTAAAAAAGAAAACACTGAAAAAGCAAGATACAGGACGCAAGGCTGACAGTGTAGATGTGCTCAGGCCTCAGACAGATGAGTAAGGACACTTAAATGACCCTCCAGTGGCCTTCAAGGGTTCACACACTCCTGTAAGTGCCTAAATCACCCTCAGGGACTGGCTGGGGCACTGAGAAAATATTCCATATTATAAAGTCTATAGAGAAAAAAAATCAATAATCCGGAACCCTCAAGGTGTGAGGCCCATTCTGGCTCACTGGACTTAGGGATGTTGAGAGCCTTTGTCTTCTGGTGGCTGGAAGTCAGAAGTGGCAATCTGCCCACCTTCCTTGGCAGGGGATGAGTGCCACATTTGGCAGAAAAGTGTGCTCTCGAGAAAAGGGAGCAGAGAATCTTTTGGCCTGGGCTACAGTTAGGATAGATCAAGAGTGAGAACTCGCCCTTGCATGCCAACCAAATGCTGCTGTAATTAAAAACAAACCTTTGGAAATAAAATATTTGGAAATTATTTCAATTCCAGTTCATTCATAATATGAGCTCATCAATAGTTACAATTAATTTGGTCACAAAATTGGAAAGGGGGCATGGAATGCTGTCATTTTTTTAGCCTTTTTAAACAGAATTCTACTTTTTACTTAAGGTGGGCCACATAAAATAATCAAAATAAAGAGAGGAATATATGTAATAAGCCATAGAGTTTCAGAAACCACCAGCACGTTTGGATCTGTACCTTACATCTAAGATGGCAGCACTGACTTATAAAAACGCAAAATTCCATCATTTTGCTGATGCCAAATGATGAACTTGACTATTATATGCATATATTTTGTTTAACAGCTTCATTTATTTTAATAACAAAGGGAAACTAGATTTTACAGATGAAAGCTTTTTTTTCATGGCTCCAATGCAACTGGGATTTAAAAACTCTGTGATGTTACCCAATATGTGATAATGGCTGCTCCCAGAGCCCTACTTTATGACGTTTTCCGCAGTGGAAACCTACCCTGAGTCACCACTACCAGACTGCCCCAGTCTCCAGAAGGCACAGTTGGAGTGTCAGAGGGCTCTTGACTATTCCATGTTTCTTTTCTCGGAATGGATACATGTTCAGTAAAGTGTTGGCTGTGGAATTACTGGAGCAATGGGATTAACTCACTTAAGATTTATTATAAATGAAGCAGGAAAGTGCTGCTCATGTGATTTCAAGGATAAGAAAATAATTGCATAGACCTTTTTTTCCCCTCTGTTCAGAAATCTGCCTACAGGGTTTAATATTTTGTTGAGAATCGAAAAAATAAATCACAGCAAGTAACTTCAGTTTAATTCTTGTTTGATTTCTTCATTACACTGCATATCTATGGTGAATCAGGAAACCAGAAACTCATCAAAACCAATTCCCATAGGAACAAAAGACACACCACCTCAGAACCTTCCTGTCAGCCACTAAAACTTCCCCATTTATTCAGAATGTATAGCTCGTTTCAGAAGGAAGGAAGAGAGGCAGGGAGGAAGGGAGCGAGGAAGGAAGGGGGGAAGGAAGAAAGAAAAGTGAAAGGAGACATCTGACTCACTACAAATTCTGGTGAGATGATGCAAACCAGGAGCCAGCAGTGGTGTTTTTTACTGGGACCCACACCTTGAAACTCTAGACTACAGCACATGCAACTTGCCAGCCACACACAGGATGTGGAGTGATTTTACAGACACTATCTTGGCCCAAGATGGCAGCTTGAGATTAATGGCTGCATCCTTGGCCCTGCTGCAGTCAGGCCTGGGGTCTGATCCTGACACACAGAGCCTTCGTCGGCAGCCAGTCAGCAGATGTAAGCACACAGGCTCTGTCAGGTTGACATATCATTCCTTCGACAATGTCAGCGAGTATTAATGTTCAATTATCTGTCCTAGAAATGACCCTCGCCTTTATGCATTGTGTAACTGCACGCATGGCACTCTGGTAATCCCGAAGACAAGGGCAGAAATGCCCGCAATAAACCAGCCACTGGGAGTTGGCTTTCCAACACTGCCATGACATTGCCTTGCAGGACTGAATAGGAGACTTATTTTTAGTTCTCTTCCTTAAAACATATTTGAAAGATCGCTGAGGCCTCTACCTATCTATCTCTTTTTTTCTATCTTCTTTTCAGCACCTTTGCATGCAGATAGTTCTTACCATTTAAACTGTAAGACTTCAAACGAGTCATCTTGTGACTTGCCCATCACACTGAGTCAACTGTTCTTTATGTATCACAATGAGCTGTTCATTAGATGTGAGGTGCCTTTTTATTTCATGAAGCCAGGTGTATATCATTTACCATCAAACCAAAATGACAATAGTAGGCTTTTCTGGAGTGGTGTCAAGATCAATTCAACTTCAACTCATAAAGCTAAAGGAACCTGCTCAAGCCAGCCAGCCCTCTTTCCCACTGTTAAAAATAAGGCCTCTTGCAGAGGAAAGACTTACGAAGCACACCTGAAATCTTTTCGCTTGTTAACCTTTACAGTTGCTCAAATATTTTAAAATACTGTGTTGCTTTGTTGTAAATTACAGTTCCCTCTTTTCTCTCATCTATCTCGGTAAGGAAAAAAAATTATCTTAGCAGACAGCTGCATTTGCATGGTTTTCATTGAACTTGCATTCAAAGGTTATCAATAACAAGTTTGCAAACTTCTCATACAACCAGCACTGAAAGATAATGTACAGTAATTGCACGATAATTTCCTCCAAAACTGAGATAAAACCTTTAGTGCAATCTCAAGTTCACTAACCTACATACGATAGTACAAACTTAAGTAGTTCAGATTGGGGCTCCGGGAATTTTCTCTCAGGATAATAGTATTTAAGGAATGGAAAGTGCAATCATGTTTCCTACAGAAAATCACTAAAAATTCATTATTTTGTCTTTATTTGAACATGCAAAAAACAGGCTGATTATGAAATGTACCTTTAAAATGTTTTTAACGTTTATCTATTTTTGAGAGAGAGAGAGTGCACAAGCAAGGGAGGGGCAGAGAGAGAGGGAGACACAGAATCTGAAGCAGCCTCCAGGCTCCCAGCTGTCAGCACAGAGCCTGACGTGGGACTCGAACCCATGAACCACAGTATCATGACCTGAGCCAAAGTCATATGCTCAGCTGAGCCACCCAGGCACTCCTGATATGTACCTTTTGAAAGTCTAGCTGGTCCTCGGTCACAGTGTCTGACTAGTGCTATTTTTATATGCATTCTCAACTGCAGTGTCAGAGTCCCTTAATCTTCTTTCTTTTCCTTTTCCTTCCCCCCACCCCCCAACACTTTTTCCAAATGACTTCCATCCTTCTCCAGCTCCCGATCTACTTGTTGGACAGACAGTCAGCAGTTGGCTTTGCCTCTTGGTCTGCTTACAGGAGAACAGCAGCACCCAAGACCTCCCTCTTCTGTTCTATGGAACCCTGTCTTTCCCTCCTGGCTGACTCACTGTGGAGCCCTGCCTCTGAGGTGTCATCCTGTCACCATGCCCGCTCTGTCCCTCTGCTGCCACTAATGGCATTCGTGATCCTCCGCATGCCACTAATCAGTACCTTTCTACTCTTATCTCCAAAGGTTCCTCCTCCGTCGCCTAAGTAAAGAATCAGGCTGTGCATTAACAAACTGCATGGAACATAGTAGCGACTCCATGCAAGACAGCTGAATTCCATTCTAGCTGCCAGCCGTATTTAAATCTCCCTCCTCTGAAATGCTGAAAAAAAGAAACACCTTCCTTCTTGTTATCAGTTCCTCAAACTGTCCAAACTGTATCCTTTAACATATCCCTCAAGCAACTGTGAAAGGTCAACCCTTGCTGCCCTATGGGGATCTCACCCGCATGCCTCAGGGTACAATTTCTTATATCTCCAAAGGCCTGAAACAGCATTTTCAAAGGTCACTGATAATATCCTAACTCTGACACCAGGACCCTTCCCGGTCCCTCTACTTCAGAAAACTCTCAGGTTTGGTCATCTCTATGTTGAAACTACTCATTCATTTGGACAATAAATATTATCAAGCATCTATAATATGGCTCTGGAGATACAGAGATGAAAGATTAACTCCTGACCTGTAGATAGGGAGGCAGCTCATAACTAAACAGTCGCCATGATAAGTGGTCTCTATCAGATGACCACCAAGGTATTATGGTTCTGGTGGCAGGGGCCATTTCCTCTCCCCTGGAGCGAGCAGGAATGGTTTCTCCAGGCAGTGACAGTTGAAAGAAGATGTGAAGGATGCAGAAGTAAGTGTGAAGTGGAGACAAGGTCATGGAGGTGACCCACTCCAGATGGGAGATCAGCATGTGCAGGTGCACAGAGTATAGGACAACTCAGGACTAATGGGGAAGATAAACCTTCAGGCTCAGAGGCAGCAATGGTGTGAGGAGCCCGGGTGCTCTGAGGCTAGTGTCAGATCTCAGAGGGTCCTTGAATGCTCTGCCAAGAATGTTGTATCCTAAGGCGAATAGGGAAATATCACAGGATTTTAAGGAGAGGGAGACTTGGCCAAAGTTTTATTTTAGAAAAATTGCTGTGGTGGCAAAAAGAGTATTCGTAAGAAAGCCTGACTGGCAGGAAGGCTGATTAAAGAAACAGGCAAGCAGGAGATGACAAGGCAGTGGCAACGGAACTAGATAGGGATGAGAGAATGGTGGAGCATTTAGGAAGGAGAACTGGTAGAACTCGGGGAATGAGCAACTACCTGTGAAGGGAAAAGAAAAGCAGAATTTCAGGGATGACTCTTAAGTTCCTGGTTGGAGCTTCTGGGTTCACGGTGATATTTACTGTTAACTGAGATGAAGACGACAGGGGCCATGATGGACTTGCTTGGGGATGGACCCTATGGTTTCTTATCATTGTATCTTCCTTCCTTTTCTTAGAATACTAAAGTGTTGGAGCTGGTTGGAATCCCAGACATCGGTTAGGCCCACCGCCGTATCTGGCGGAAGGCCTCTCTGCTTGCTCCTCTCTCTTCCTCTAGGTTTTGTCCTCCAGAGAGCCTTTACAACTGGCACCACTCAGATTCCCCCCTGGACCTCCTCTCTTTTAGCGCCCTCTGGATCCATGACTCCATATACACACTCAGCTGGAGGAAACACCAAAGCCTTGCGCTCTCACAAAGTTCCAGCAATCCCGTTTCCCACTATGGCCACACAGCCCACGTGGCTGACCCACCAGCAGCAGAACTGCACCACATCTGAACCTGAACTCCTTACCTTTCCCCTGACACCAGCTCCTCCTTCCGATTTCCTTTCTGACATTAAAGAGACTGCCGATACCACCATTCCCTCACTACCCAACCTGAAACAGAGAAATCACCTTTGATGTTCTTCTTTATCAGATGTCCACTCATGAGTCGTCTTGAAAACAGGCATCAGAGCCAGACAGACTTGAGTTCAAATCCAGCTGCTGCTTCTTACTGTGCTACCTCAGGCAAATCGTTTAATCTCCCTGAACCTTGGTTTTCTTATCAGGTAAATGAGGAGACCAGCAGGACCTCCTTTAGAGGGTCACTGTGGGAATTCAGTGAGATAAAGCACGGAGGAGCTTAGCAGTGACCTAGAGGTGAAGGTAGGAGGGGGGCGGTGTGCCCCAGCAGGGAGGGGTATTTGACTCACTGACATTGTTTAGAAGTGCATGATGATAAAGACTGACGTTTAGTCATTTTATTTTTATTTGCAAATTCTCTACACATATTGTACCGAAGGTGGACAGCTCCTAGGACCCACCCTGGCATGCACTGGCATTCAGCATAGTGTGGGTTCACACGTGCCAGCTATGAATGTTTCTATTTATGAGGTTTCGGGTTTCTCTCCAAAATACCTTCTGCCCGCCCATTTCTTTGCAGTCCACAACAGAGCTTTCTTACTTGAACTGTTGCAATTGTCTCCTTATATTCTCCTCCCTCTAGTACTTTCTACATACTGCACCACCAACTCGATCCATGCCCCTTTCAAACAGCTTAGAAAGCTCCAGGAAGTGCATGCTTCCTTGCACACAGTAGGCACTCAAGGAGCATTTGAGCTTACTTGGAGAAAACCTTCATGGACCCAATGATACTGTTATTTGAAGATGAGGGTAGGTCTGACCCGAAGTTTAGCCATCATTCACGGTGGGGATAAAGAAGAGACACATTAGAAAGGAGCTCTTTCCTGCTGTGTGGTGGGGTTAGGTCATCACATCACAGAAGCTGCTCCAGTCATCTCTGCACAAACCAAACAACCTATTTCTAGACCAGGCACTGCATTCGCCCCTCTGCCAGTGGGACCCCCACCCCCACCCCACACTTGCTCGTGCTGCAGTGCGGGCATCAGAGCCACATCGTGGCTCCCATGCTTTAGGGACAGCATGGCACCTGCTGCCGGGAACCAACAACTCAGATGGCGTCATGGAGCCCCTGTGGTCGCTTCCGAATGACTGTGGCAAAGCAGCGTCTCTGGTGGTGTCATGTGGACTTCTGCCTCAGTTCTCCTCAGATGTGGTCAACTGTGCACCCCAGACAATTTCAAGAACAATAACAAATCATAAATTTAAGTGTCAGGGAATGGAAGCAGAGAGATCTAGCAGGTTAGAGTCAGGGCTCTGAAGTCTTCTCCCGTCTCTATTGTACACTAAGATCTCTGGTAGCTCTTTAGCCTTTTCTATCCCCTTTTCTTCTGTAAAATGGCCCATCTGTAAATGGGGCACAACTACTAAATGCAGGATCACATGCAAACTAACTACTTCAAAATTAATAAGCCTTTAAAATCAAACGGGACACTTGCTTTCATAGCTTAATTTCTGGAATGTTCAAATACATGCTATTTCATGCATGTGTATTTGGCCTTTTTTCCTTGGAAATTCACCCCACCATTTACTCAATCACTGTCTTGAACACTGAAGTGATGAATGTTGCTGAGTGCTCGTGGTTTCTGGTCCACTATGAACACTTTCAGGGAGTAAGTCCTGGGCGCCTGTCGGCTTGGTAATTGATGATGTTTTCACTTCAAGGTGTGGGCCTGAGACCCACAGGGCTCAACGGGGAAAATGAATGAATTGACTTGACTACATCTCTTACCCACTGCTCCTGATACGCATAAACTCATTACCGCCAAAAGTACTTCAATATTTTCAAGAGGGGATAGCAATATATATTTTTGACAACTGTTAAAACGATGCTTTGGTTTTTATTTTACATTAGCAAATTAAAACATTTGGACTGCCATTATGATTCTTTGTGAAAATCTGGTCTTTGCTACATTCACAATGAATTATAAATGCCTTCGCCAAAACAAAGAATAATCCACAATGCCATCAAATGTATGCCTCTCTTCCTAATTTTGATTTCTAGGTCCCATGGCTTCCATAAGAGAAAGCATGCAGGGGCACACACATACTGTATTTCAAATGGAGATTTTATGTAAGCTTATTTTTATAGTGATTCCGAGAGTAGCTGCTCTGCTTTTTATCTATGCAAACTGGAAATAAAGTAGGCACCCTGCCAGCTCGCTGCCAGCAGGCCAGGCCGGGGCTGCCATGGGTGACTCACACAATGACATCTAAGGGGGCCAGAAAAGAACCCTGACTAATGGCTTTTGGATTCCTTATGACCTTTGATCCTCAATGACTTAGACCAAAATAAATGACCTAATATTAAGAAACTACATGCAGCATGTGAACTCTAATGAGTGACAGAATTTACCTGCTAAGCAATGATTAATAGATATGTGCTCCTTATAATAATTCCTTAGATCTTAGACAAACTAGAGAGAGTATACTTTTCAGATGCTTGGTTTTGAAAACAAATGCCTCTTCCAGGATGCTGTGAAGTTGGACAGTGCCCATGGCAGATAAAGTACAGAAGGCAGCGGAAATACGAAAAGGATTCCCTGGAACAAAGTTGGCAAATACTAGTAGAAACAAAAGCACTTTGCCCTCAAAGGTATGCATTGTTTCTGTAGTTGGTGATTCTGTTCCTTTCTTCCTGACAAAGGCGATCAGATCCAGGGGGCCAGAAGAGGAATTTGTACCCTTGCTACATGGTAACGTCCATCAGGGCATATTGTCACCAGGGCAATTGAAGCCAGAGGGAGGTGAAGGACAAGATTCTGCACTGCTCAACCTTCAGAACTCCCGTTTCACCTACTGGAACACACAGGGCCCGATCAACAAGCCCCAAAGAATAAATCTGTATATCAGCAGAGTCCTTGGTCTACTAGAAGCCTTCTGGGTATTCAAGAGACTCAATGAAAACTCTCTGATAATTATTCAGGGCAGTGAAAATACCCTGTATCAAATTATAATGATGGATACATGTCACCCATTTATTCTAACCCATAGAATATACAACACCAAAAGTGGACCCTAACTTTGGACTTTGGGTGAAAACGCTGTGTCAAATATAGGTTCATCACCTGTAAGAAGTGTACCACTCTGGTGGAGCAGCTTTGACAATGGGGAGGCTCTGTGTGTGGAGGGAATGGGGGAGGGAAGATATATGGGAAATCTGCGTACCTTCTCCTCAGTTTTGCCACGAACCTAAAGCTGCTCTAAAAAGTAGAGTCTACCTTTTAAAAACTCTTTGATATTCAAAAGGAAGTTCTTGTGTACTGAAAAAGAACTGTAAGTTTGCAGAGGAAAAACAAAACATTTCAGTTCAATTTACACGATATAAAAATGGGTTATGTTTCAACATCAAAGGCAAAAAACCTATAAAAAGCAAAGATGGAGGGCGCCTGCGTGGCTCAGTCCTAAATTAAGTGGCTGACTTCAGTTCAGGTCATGATCTTGAGGTTCCTGGATTCAAGCCCCACATCAGGCTCTCTGCTGTCAGTGCAAAGCCTGCTTTGGATCCTCTCTCTCCCTCTCTCTCTGCCCCTCCCCTGCTTGCTCTCTCTCTCAAAAATAAAATAAGACATTAAATAAAATCAAAGATGGAGAAAAAAAAATCATCTTTCCATTTAAAATCTGTCCTCTTGCTTGTGTTCTTTAGGTCCTTGCTGTGTCGAGTGTGGTCTGTGGACCAGCACCAGCAGTACTCAAAATGGGAGCGTGTTCAAAACGCAAAATACCAGGTCCAGCCTCACCGAGCCAGAATCTTCATTTAAAAACAGATCCCCACTGAGCGTCCGACTTCGGCTCAGGTCATGATCTCACAGTCCGTGGGTTTGAGCCCTGTTTCAGGCTCTGTGCTGACAGCTCAGAGCCTGGAGCTTGCTTCGGGTTCTGTCTCCCTCTCTCTCTGCCCCTGCCCCGCTCATGCTCTATCTCTCAAAAATAAACATTAAAAAATAAAAAAATTTAAAAAGATCCCCAAATAATTCGAATGCACACTGAACTGTTAGAAGCCCTGCTTTAAAAGAAGCAAAAGAGTATTGAACTCTGTAACGATTTGCACTTTCTGGTGTTTTGGATGGCAGACTTTCATTTTTTGAAAACTACTGTTTATATATCAGTTAAATCTCCAAATGTGTACATTTCTACATCTCCTGATGCAGATTCAGAGGAATGTCATGAATATTAATGCTATATTATACAAAAATTAAAATCAAGAAAATATCTTCTACTATGTATCTAAACAATCATTCCACTTCTCCCCATCGCATCAGCCTAGCAATGTGTCCAAAGATTTAGTTTATCACACTAGCCATCTCCTGTACATACTGAGTTTCAAAACCCAGAGGCAAGCTGTGCCACGTCCGCTTTATCACGAGGCGTGAAAGAAGGAAATCATCGCCTAAGTTCACTCAGCATAAGGTTCAGAGGACCCTCAAGCCGGCCCAACTCTTTTACAGCAACAGAAGGCACCTTCTCCCCAAATTACCGAGATGATGACTTCAACCTTCTCCTTTATTTGGTGACGAAAACCAGCTTTGCCCCCTCAAGCCGGTACTCAAGTACAATGTGTCTTGTTTCTCTTCTCACCCTCCTGTCTCCAGTGATCAACAAACCAACATGTGACCATATTCACATCACTTCTCCTGCGGTTGGTAATGGGAACAACGGGTGAGTGAAGGAACTCTCTGTGGCGCTACCAAAGGCTCACCTAGTCTTCTCAGAGGTTAATACCTACCTCTTAGAACATCAGAACAGCCCTAAAATGCCACATGCTTTGACAGTCAACCTATGTGACATGTGGCCATGTTAGTTCAAATGTAAAATACAGCATCTGTAGCCCCAGAGGTGATCTGAATTATAATGCCACATTTGAGTAGTGTTTTACAGATTCTTCCAAAGGCTCCCAGCATCTACCCCTTAATTAAATCTAACTTGGCTTCCACAGAGAGCGCTACCGAGCATACTCACTTCACTAGACATGGAAGCTCAGGATAACATCATCCTCACCTTCCAACTGCAACTTTATGAAGATGTTTCCATGTGGGAACATTCAAAACTGATTTATGACGCTACTGTAGCAACTAAGCAACTAATCTTCCAGTATAAATGCAACACATAAGGACAACCTAACTGAAACATATAAATTCCACATATACTTAAAAATATTATTGTCTATAATTTAATATAGCAGAATGTTTCTAAGCCTATAACCTTGCATGTGGAGGCAGTTTTTCAAGCATTAATACTTAAATGGGTCATAGACACCACATCTGTCATTCTGTCCTGAAGTCTATGAGGCAAAACCAAGACTATGCTGGCCTATTGATTTTTCTAGCATTTGCTTTAATTTACTTAACCATTGAGAAATCCATCAGTACATAAAGGGCAACTGTCCATTACTGCCTCATTTGCAGACATTCCTTCCCCTCGTTTTTGGTAAATATTTCCCTTAAATTGCTATGTGTTTACAGTGTAAAAACGAATTAGGAAAGTGCTCACACCTGTTTCTGTTCAGTAACTGCTGCACTGAGGTATATGTAACGTGCTTAAAGATAGAATAAATATCTAGACATTATTACATCTGTGTGCAAAGGGTGGTAAATTAGATCCTAATTACATTAACAGGGATTCTGCCTCCCAGCTTAAATTTTACATGAGCTCTCTGCAAAAATCCAAAAGCTCTGCTGTGGTTTCTTTATGAGCTGGTGATTACAGCTCCTTCCTATGTGGTCACTAAATATTCTGTTTACAAATAAAAGAAGAAGCTTTGAGCCAACTTGCCAGGGTAATAATCTATTTCTTTCTCCCCCTCCCTCTTCCCAGCAAACCCTCGCCACATATGCATGGCAACAATCAGGAGCCCTGGCTTCATCTAATTACTCCATCACATAATTTCACAAATTGCCTTGTCACTGGGGAGCCAAGTGCAAAACACGCTCACAGTGGGATTTCAGGCAGCAGCTTTCATTTACTACTCATTCCTTGTTAAATTAAACACAAAAACACCAGTTGTGTGAAAGAAGTCAAAAAGAATGCCTTGCAAATGAGCCAGACAAGTATATCTCCTACCTACCATTTCACCAAATGCGTTGTTGGCCACAGGGACCTCGCACAGGAGGATCCCCTTGGCTGGCCCATTCCTATGTGGATGTAGCTGCTACAACAGACCAGAACCAGAAGGCCAAAAACAAATAGGTTCTCCAGAAAGTAAGCGTCATCATATGTCAACAGGAAACATGGGCACAGAGCAAAGAAACAAAAAACCATATTCTCAAGCCCCTCTGTTCCTAGCCCTTTCTGTCTGGCTGTGATCCTCACATGAGGACATGTATTTATATTGGATGAATGATGCTAAGTCCTTTGAAAGTATAAACAGTATACTACATAGTTCTATCCCGGCTACAAAGAAGGAACCAGATTCCACTAATCTTAAAAGTTCTCAAACAGAGAGACCATCAATCAAGTTCACACAGTATTAGGTGTTTTCCTTTTAAGTATTAATGCCTTCTGTGATTCTGAAACACATCAAGGCAAGCGCTCACCCAGCGCACTGCGGATGTGGGTGGGAGAAAAAGAGCATACGGTGGGTGACATTACTACAGGGAGGGGAGCTGAGGTCACAGCCCTGGAAGCTGACATGGGTATATCAACAACTAAACATGGCCACTGATAATTAAAGGTATTTCTCTGCAGAGCGGGCGCCAGGAGGGTCGGGTACCGTTTTACACCTCAAGCCGGCCCTTTATGCGTGTAGATTTGCCAGCATTATCTGCGCAGGGAGAGGAAGACATTAGCAGCAGCTGTCTCTCTGCTTTTACACTGAAAATTCTATTCACACAGACAGGTGGAGTAATTTAAAAGCCAATGTGGTGCAATTTCGATGTGACTAATGTCACTGCCTACTAAAATGCCACCATTATCACTGTTTATGGAAACATTACTAAAATTACATTTTATTCATAAGAATTTTAGGATTCTGGTTATTACTAGCTTTAAAATGATCAGACCTCAGTGTCATAGCCCAGAGCAGTGGCTTCACTCTCTAGGGCTTAGCAGCCTTCTTTGCTGAGAAACGACAGTTGGATTGTAGTTTCAAGAGTAATCGGAACTGCAGAGGCAGCTTCCTTGATCTCCATAAAGCAAATTAAAGACATAGCTCTTTGGTGTCCTGGACACGTGATGAGCAAAAAATCTTCAAGGAGCTAAATTCTGTGTTAGAAAGTTGAGTTAGGATTTGCATGAGGGGAGATTCCTCACCCCCAAATTACTATCATTACATTGTTAGTAATACAAGGGGAGAGATTTACATATTTCCATAAGGAAAGAGGAACAGCTAACGTTTAAAATCTGAAATTCTAACAATGCATAAATGACTACAGATGCACAAAATATCAATAGCGCTAGCTGCGCCTTTTTTATGGGCAGAAATGTTTGGGAAAAGAATCCAGATAGGAAAGGACCATCCTTGATCCATAGTTACCAAGAACCATCAGATTGCATTATGAAGTTTTATGCCAAACCCTCTGCCTCATATATTTATTTAAAAAAACTAATTAGCTAGCTCATGGGATGAGATTGTAATTACACCTTTGAACTCCCACAATGCGATCTGACCTGCTCTGTGTTTGAGAGGGAATGTGGTGGAAAGCGCGTGGAAATTCAAGTCAGGAGAGTCCGGCTCCGGCTCAGCCAGGTCCTAGCTTTTGCCCGTGAGAAAAATCATTAACTTCTCCAAACTTCATTTTTGTCATCCTGCTACCTTATAGGATTATCTTCAGAACCCAATGTACATGCAGATATTAAATTACAAACCACCAGAGAGAGACATATTATGATTTTATGTAGTCTTTTGATCAATGTTTTTCTTCAGCTGTTAACAGGGCAGAAGGATCCAGTGTCAAAACAGCCAAACAATTAATAGATAATTTTTATTGTATCTTATTTTTTGAGGGGGGAGGGAGAATCCCAAGCAGGCTCTGTGCTTTCAGTGCAGAGCCCAACATGGGGCTCTATCTCACTACTGGTGAGATCATGACGTGAGCTGAAATCAAGAGCCAGACGTTTAATCGACTGAGTCACTCAGGAGCCCCTGATAGGTCATTTTAGAAAAATGAACGACAGGACCGCCTGGGCGGCTCAGTGGGTTGAGTGTCAGACTTGGGCTCAGGTCATGATCTCATGGTTTGTGAGTTCAACCCCCATAGTGGGCTCGCTGCTGTCAGCATGGAGCTGACTTTGGATCCTCTGTCCCTCTCTCTCTCTGCCCCTCCCCTGCTCCTGCTTTCTCTTTCTCTCTCAAAAAATAAATAAAAATCATTTTTTAAAAATGAATGATAAAAGTAACATTATGTTGGCAGAAGACAGTTTCATTTATTTTTTTTAATGTTTTTTATTTATTTTTGAGAGACAGAGAGAGACAGTGCCAGCAGGGGAGGGTCAAAGAGAGAGGGAGACACAGAATCTGAAGCAGGCTCCAGGCTCTGAGCTGTCAGCACAGAGCCCGATGCGGGGCTCAAACCCATGAATCCTCAGATCATGACCTGAGCCGAAGCTGGACGCTTAACTGACTGAGCCACTTAGGCACCCCTTTCATTTATTTTGAAACATAAAATCAGGTCACTTTTTTGGTAGGGTTTCTCACTCAAGATTTTTGCAACTGGCTTTTCTTTACATAAAAGGAATTATTGCCAAACTGCAACAGAAATTATCTCTACTTGTTGATCTTTCCTTTTTAAACATTTTAAATGTTTTCTTAATTTATTTTTTGAGAGAGAGAGAGAGAGAGAGCGCGAGCAGGGGAGGGTTAGAGAGAGAGGGAGACACAGAATCTGAAGCAGGCTCCAGGCTCTGAGCTGTAAGCATAGAGCCCAAGGCGGGGCTCAAACCCACGAATGTGAGATCATGATCTGAGCCGAAGTCAGATGTTTAACTGACTGAGCCACCCACATGCCCCTTGTTGATCTCTCTTATGATGAGTGTTCCTGCTAACAGACCTGGCCCCTGGGTGTTCCAAGAACTTCCTAAGACTCTGAATTCTCAGAGGTCACTCATGTCATGGGAGAGCACATGGGCTCTGTAGGGATGCTAGCAAGAAAGTTAATGTGAAAACAGATGAAAACAGACCACGGAATATTAAGAACTGAAAAGCAAAAGCACGTAACAGGTTAAGTTCCCTTTTTTTTCTTAAGAGTAAACACTAGGAGGACATTCCAATACAAGTAGTTATTTCAGTCAAACCAAAGATCTCTATTTCAGAATATTTTCATTAATATATTATAGAACCAAGTAATTCATGTCTCATATCACCTAACTCAGGATATTTGTGTTTATAGCTTCAAGTTATTTGAGGTACATCTCTTCTTTACATTGTTCAAAGGGTATTGGGACCCACGCTCACTGGGCTGTAATTTGCTCGGTGAAGGCATTTTGTAATGACAAGAAAAAACAAGGACTCAAGGGCATCAAAATGTAGAAAATTGCCTGGCATAACTCTTTCAGCTACTCCTTTGCTCTTGGAGGCTCTCCACAGGGCCATCAAGAAACTGGTGTCTATCTGAGTCCCTGAGGACTCTCTCCTGCTCTTGACACACTAAGGTGAGTATGAAGTCCACTGGGGTGAGTCAGCTTTCCCAAGCCCAGGACTCTGCAGACAGAGGGACAGCTGGTGTTGAAACACCCTGTCAGGATCAGTCATTTTGATGTGAATCCACACAATCACAATCATGGCTACCTAAGAGCCTTAGTAAGATACTTTCTGCTACCTCATGGCATTCAGTTATTACAGGTAAGCTTGGACCATGACCAACAGGGTTCTGTGACCAGAGCAACAGGCCACTGATTGCAATGTCTCCACTCTTTGGTTACCCCCTGGCATACCCTCACAACAACAGAAACAGAAAAATCAGAGCCCCGACCATAAATATTTAGGGGATCAAAAGAAGTAAAATGGGTTCATTTTCCCCACTGGGACTGGTACAGGTAGCAAGGGTTCAGAGAGACTTGTCCTACACAAAAATGTCCGTGTATGCAGGGACATACGTGCACACACACTGATACTTACACTTCCATAAGGAAGACTGAGATGTGATGGTGGGATGCTTCCAGTTAAGTCAGATCAAGAATCCTAAATTCCAAGACACATAGATTTACTTCTAGTGGCAAAACCAACCAACCAAACCAAACCAAAACACTGGAACCCTTTCTGAAATAAGACCAACTGATTAACTCTCCATCGAACCTTCATACCTTAAAGGAAAGTACCTACACTAGGAAACAAACATTGAGGAAGTAAAAAGTCAAGCTTATATTCTATGAAATTCCTAAGAGTTAGAATGAATTAGCTTAAAAAATATGCTCACACATATATACGCAATGCTCCACTTTTAATCTTTCAGGTAAACTGAGGCGGAATGGTTATATACTCTGACTGAATCTGATACTTTATCTTCAAAAATATATGGTCATGGAGAGGAATCAGAAGAAGACACAGTAGTAATGTCTGCTTTGAAGTACAAATGGTGGGCTAGTGTTCAAGCAGTTCTGTGTATCCACAACCATCAACTTAATAAACTGTGCCTATACAGACACTTTTGTTTTGAACCTAATCCTTTATTTAATTAGCCCAATTGAGAGTATATTAGAGAACCAAACTACAGTGTATTTTTAACTTAACCTTGGAAGCAAAAGGAAAATTTTGGTATAATCTGACAAATTGCCAGCCAGACTCTACACAAGACTCTTATATGTGGCACCAACCATCAGTGAGGTGAACCATTTGAGCACAAAAATCTCAGTCACATCCCCAAAATAACATAGAGCCCCAGTCAGAGCTCCTTGCTATGAGTCCTGTGCACCTGAATAAATGGGCAATTTTCAAGTTGGACTTTTGTTTTTACTTTTGATTGTCCTCCTCGCTCCCCCCACCATGCCCCCTCATCAACAGACTGTAATTACGCCAGGTCAGAAGTGCACAGCCATGATGGGGAAGGAAGGCTGGGACCAGGGAAGGAGGTGTGTGGAAGGCTGTGAGAGCACTCTGCCAGGTCACTAATGGCCTCTCGGGCAACGACTTGGAGAACAGGCTGATGCTTTGCCTTTGATCTTCTAATTCACAATGATCATTAGTATTAACTCCGATTCTTCTGGGTGAAGAAGTCCAGCTGTAGCCTTTTCAGTTTACCTGACCTAAGAAAATTCATCACCCATCCCATTAGGATTTCAATAACCAGCTAAGAAAAAGAAAAAAAGTAGTTGCCCCAGAATCTAGAAACTACTCGCTTCATTATTAAAAGAGTTTCTATGACACGTATTGCAGAAGAATCAGGACATTCCAATATTACCTCCAAGTAATTAAATAATCTATTCCATTTTCCTCCTGATAGAGATGATTCCCAATTGGGTGAAAGATAGTCAGGGTCCAATGTAATCAAAGTTGAAATAAGCTATCTCCAAAGTAGCAGAGACATTTTAAAATTAAGATAAAGGTATTTGTCACTCAAACCTAAATCAATTTTGGCAAAGCCTAACTCTGACCCATCACCATTATTTTTTGTAAATGTTTACTTATTATTTTGAGAGAGAGCAAGAGAGAATGAGTAGGGGGGGTAGAGAGAGGGAGACACAGAATCCAAAGCAGGTGTCAGCATAGAGCCCAACGCGGGCTCGAACTCACAAACTGAGATCATGACCTGAGCTGAAGTTAGACATTTAACTGACTGAGCCACTCAGACATCCCTGATCTGTCATCCTTATTAAAGCCTATGAAGGTGAATGGCAACTACATGTAAGGGAAAAAGTAATAATTATATAGATATCCCCCTAGGTTTAAGAGAGCTCATTTTTGATAAGGTACATGGACATCTGAGGGGGACAAAAATCTTCTCACCCCTACATACTAGTTTTCAAGAATTGTAATTTAATAACGAATCTGCAGATAACACGCAGTGAAGAAGGACTCAAAGTTGCTGTCTCCACAAACCACCTTCCTTAGGTCAGGCACATGAACATGAAGATAAATTAGGACTAATTTGAAGAAGGGACTACCTTTCTCAAATGCTTTGTCCTACCTTGACCCCCATCTATGCAAGAGTTTGACAAGACAGTCTTCCTGCTCCAATGTCTTCTTGGGACTAATTTGAGCTGACTCAGGCCAGCTGGTCAGGCACAATGGAAATATTTATTGTTAAATCTATCAGTGTATAGAGGTGAGTGATAGAAAATCAGAAATGAAAGAGAGGGGCAAATTCCATCTACTGCCTACCGATGTGCCAGCCTGCACTCCTTCTGTCTGCCTTTTGACCTTTCACTCACCTTGATCAACAGAATGGGTTGTCTAGATACCAATGAGAAGTACTTTTTCAGTGTCATAATAATTCCTAATGTTTAAAGAACAATTCTTCCAAAACTGCAAGCAGAGATATGACACTAAGATGTCACCAACAGATCTTGTTACCAAAAGCAAAACCAATGAAACAACATCTGTCTCTTCTAGAGCATTCAATTCCCAATTCAATTCCATTTGCTCCATCCTTAGAGTGGCGGACCCGCAGGGCACTTTTCATCTAATAGTGTTTCTATGGAAACGCCATTCTCAACCTGGAAGGTTCTACAACCTCTCACTTTGGCTTTATCCACACTGAGAGGAGAGCCTTATAAATCAGAAATCAAGACATAATTTTGCCACAGACCAAAAAAAAAATTGTTTTTCCAGGCTACAAGTTCACAAAAAGAAACAAACAAAACCAAAAGTAAAACATGTATATCTGACATAGAAACAAAGTGTCTCTATGAAGTACCAAGGGGATCCCAAAGATCAGTGGAAGGAATCCAAGAGAATGCGGGTGAAAATCAATTCACCTTCAGGGTCACCTCGCCTACAAGTCAATGGCAGGTATGTCACCCCCTTGTACGGTTGCTCCACCTGAACCCTCAGGTGCGTTATCTTAACAGTCTGCATTCTCCCTAACTTTCAAGATTCCTGGGACACAGAACAGCTCCAAGCAGGGAAATATGTCACTGCATATTTTAAATAAGAACTATTTTAACCGCTTTTCTATTTAGATTATATTTAAATCTGCAATATGTTAGGGTAGGAAACAAAACAAAACAAAAAAACCCTTGATTTTTACCTTAACATTGTATTTATGTATTCCTTCTCATTTCCACGAGGCCCTTAGGCATATCTTTGTAACGCTACTAGTGAAATAACTGGAAATATGCAAAACACTTCGTGTTGAAACATTATGACATAGCAGGTTATAGCTGTAGTTGGAATAATGCCTTTAAGAAGGAAAAAGAAACTTTGAAGCAGCTATGTCCCTGAACTGTCACTATACAGTGACTCAGACTCAAATATTAAGTATTTTCTAATTGTTGGCAGTAATTTGTCTTCAGGCAAATGCAAGCATTTCTATTAATAAATGCTTTTGTTTTCTCTCTAATTCTCACTTATTAGCTAAATAACATCAGTCATTCTTTTCAATTCCAGGCAATGGTTTCTTTGAAGAGACCTTCTTTAGTTATCAAAACAGGTAAATGTTCAACTTAAGACGAAGGTGGAAATTTACATCACTGAAATTTCCTTTTACCCGTAAGCACCAAAGTCTAAAATCTTTTTCCTTTTCTATGATTATTTTCATCATTTACAAATATTTCCAGTTTAGCTTCTAGAGACCTCGAGTCCAAAAATGAAGCTTTAGTTCTCTCTTTGGAGTAATAAAATGTGCTACTGATTAAATATACCTATGGACAACCACATTTTTCTTACGCATCTTGGGGTGCAAATCCAGAAAGATTTTTTGTTGTTGTTGTTGTTTTTAAATTCAGGCCTTTTTCTACTCCTCTAACACAAATGCTTGAAAGGCCTTTCAGAGGCAGGTTGTTGCTGTTGTTGTTAAGTAAATAAACCCACTGAAAAGATTGATCCATTTATTTGAAAAAGAAAAAAAAAGTAGCAGTTTGCTTTCAAAAAGGTGTGTGAGGTTTTATAATGTGCCCTTTGGCATTGAAAAGATTAGTTTGTACAATTTGCTAACAAATCGTTATTGCTACTGTTTTAATTAGCCAGAGTTTAGATTGCTCTTTCGTATCTTGTAAGATTCCAGACAGGATTTTCTAGATAAGTTGCATTCATCATATAGCAAGAATGCGGTCATTTAGGGGCACATGGGTGGCTCAGCTGGTTAAGCCTCTGACTTGGGGTCATGATCTCGCGGTTTATGAGTTCCAGCCCCGCGTCGGGCTCTGTGCGGATGGCTCAGACCCTGGAGTCTGCTTCAGATTCTGTGTCTCCCTCTCTCTCTGCCCCTTCCCCACTCGGTTTCTCTCTTTGTCTCTCTCTCTCTCTCAAAAATACACATTACAAAAATATTTTAAAAGACTGTGATCATTTAAAATTTGTCCTGTCTGCCAAACGAATTTATGTGCATCCCTGAAGAACTTTCAGAACTTGAAATAAAGTTGCCAGAAGACTAGTAAGTAGATGTTACTGGTTACTTACATTTGGACAAATAACAAAACTCTTTAGAGAGGTTTTTCCATGGAATTTATTAGTATCAGCTCCTGGCTATAAGCATTACTTGAGCAGTCTGTGGATTCCTTCAAGAAGTATAACAAGACATGTTATACTATACATAGAAGGGTGTTCTGGTAACTGGAGATCTATCTGCTCTTGCAACTAGAGAAGAGGGAAGGAAATCTTTTTCATTGGGGGAAGGGAAAAGGGAGAAATTTTGAACATATCTCCTTTGCTTTTTACCTGATATAATGAGACAGTTGCTTGTAAGAGTCGGTTACCACTCCCCGTATTTCGTGTCAGCACGCGGCAGCGGAGTGGGGGAAGCGGGTGGGACTGTCCAGTGGAAACCACAAAGCAACTCTGTGAGCGTTCACAGAAAGCCAGGGAGACCTGGACAAACGGGTTTCCCTTCCAGGGTAGTGGTACAGGCCAGCACAGACCCCAGAACTGAAGGAAATTAGCCAGACCTCAAGAAATCAGGCACTTTATGAATAATTTCTATTCCCATTGCCCAAATAACATATGGACCACAAAAACATTGCAATGAAGGTAAAATCTTGCTGGCTGTTAAGGAGAGTTTTGTTTTGTTTTTTGTTTTGTTTTGTTTTGTTTTAAGAAGACAACAGAGCACTCTGCAAGGTTCTTCACAAGGGTATGACCTAGAAAGCCAGGAAATCTGGTGGATGAATAAAAGCACTTGCTCCTCTCTCTCCTGATTCTGTCTGAACCAATATTTGATTATATTTTATTCAGGGGCACCTCAGCTTCAAGCAAAGCCAAAGCTCCTTTGCAGATTGAGATGGAGGCTGACGAAATCATTCATTTTTTTCTGTTAGTATAGGAAACAGACTTTGGTTGTAACTTCAGGGTCCACCTGGATTTTTCCCTCCCCCGCCATCCTCCAGATCGGGTTAGCCGGTTAGCTCCAGCGATGACATTATCAGCATGGTTGCATCAACACATCTGACCAATTGGCACTTCGTATCTCCTGCTATTTATTCTTCATGCTATGCCCCCGATGCCCTCCGGACCCTCCCGCATCCCCCCTCCTTTCAGTAGTGGTCGATAATCCTCTGTAGCAAACGTGCACAAGGCAGACAGATTGCAAACTGGCCACACATATGTAACAAGTGTCAACTAAGGAAGGGCACTCGAACTGGGTTTTAAGCAAACCTAATCTGATGTTAAAATCAGCTCCACAGTCTAAATCTTCAACTAACTACCAGCATTAACCAACCTCCAAAGCGGATTCCGAAACCGGCAGTGTAGTCTAGTTGCTGTTTGGAATCACAATGGTTGGAAGAGAGGGAGGAAACTGGTTTTTTAGCTACTCCTGCTGCTCTGTTTTTATTTTATTCACAGACGCTGGAAATTCTGGATTAATTTACACCTGGAGTGTCACTGGAAGCACAGCCTCTATCCAGAGGAGCAGCCAGCTTGGCCTTCGACAGCCCCTGTCTGTCTCCCTGTAACTGTACAAGTCACTGAGGATCATGGCCCTGACAGTGGGCAAGGGTGTGAGGGGCCACAGACCTGGATACATTTGTGACAACGCAGAATTAACTTTAGTACTTAAGAAAAATAAATGACTTCAAGGAAAGCCAACAATGCTAAAAAGTAACATAAAAAGTTCACTCCTGACACTTTTTTAAAAAAAAGCTAAGATGTTTAACGTTGATTCATCTTAGGCTGTGGTAGGCTACGACCTGTTTAAATTCAGCCTCTGTCCCTAATATTGAAAGTCTCCCTCACCAACAATTTTGCTGATTTCTAAAATATTATTTTACCCATAAATTTTCATTTTGTCTTCTTCCTTAGATGTCATTAAATCAGTATGCACTTACAAAAATATCCACCAAAATATTATGATTATAAATATTTTGAACACGAAATTCATTCAGAACAATAACCAAACAAAACAAATCCCTTGGTGGCATAAAGCCCCAAATCTCCAGTTTCTCACATCTCCAGGAGAATTCCTGCAGTGAAAACAGCAATACTCACACAGACAATATAAACTGTTACTCTGCTTGAAAAGTCACAGGGGACTACACAGGAAGAGCGGACTCTATATTGCTGTTTTCCTTTACAGTTCCAAGTACAGGGACCACTTTCACTGCACAGCCCTGACTCAGATGAATGTTTCGTAATGGCAGCCAAGTGCACTGGAGCCACTTAAAAGCAAATTAGGTGAGCATCCTGCCATTGCGACAAGATTTAAGCTTTTTTGGACCATTCCCTATAAAGGTCCACCACAGCGTTAGAAGAAATTAAGTCCTTCCCTTAGAGGTTTGTCTTAACTTTCTTCTTAGTAGGACTGGGCTCTCATACCTAAGAGTCACACCGAGAAAAGCAACATCATTAACATACATACTTAAAATCACAAGTCACATGAACTCCTAAACCTTATAACTTACAGTTAACAAAATTGCAATAGTGAACTTCAAATAAAACTCCTCATTTGGGGTAAGCATCTAGGAAATAAGTGCTAGCACTTTTGTAAAAACTAGGGGAACACAGTGATTTATGAAATATTCCAAGTGCAGAGGGATCACTCCCCCCCCCATTTTTTTTCTATCACAACTGGTTCATTGTCCATATTCAGTTTACATATGTCATTTAGAATCCACTTACTGTGAGATGCTGGAACAGCCACGCCCTCATGATATTTGTGGCTACTTTGGGAAAGATGCCACGCTTTTTGTGACGCTTTTTGTCCTTATCTGGATCATCATCGTCACCTGTGCTGGGGGAAGCTACACTGTTGTCCAAGCCATCACCTGCAAACATAGTGAATCAAATTTTGACTGATGCTACCTTGACATGCTTTATTCAAATAGAATGCCTTTGGATATAAACAAAACCAAAAGAGCAATATAATGATCAATCGTTTATTTGGTACTTTTTTTTTTTTTTTCAAAACAAAGAGAAAGAACAAGGCCTAGACTCAAAAGTAGTCAGGTCTAAGGAACTTCTTCCAAAACAGTAGGGAAGGTCAAAGAGAATGAAGGGAAATAGCCAATCTCTTTAGTAGCTGTGTTGCCATGGTAATTATTCAGATGTGTAGAGTGGAGACATGCTAAGAGTAACTCCTACTGGGAGGTTAAATATGGTGGCCGCCATTGGCAGGGGTGCTGTCCCTGTCTGGGTATTCAAACCTCACATATAGTCGTTGATGTCATCAACTTGTGAGCAGATACATTCAAGAAGATATCAACTATTTCCACAAGTGATCTATCTTAAGACTAAAGTAGGCCATGGAAATGTAGGTAATCCATCATCCAAGCAGTTTGACATAGGAATGCTTCAAATAGAAGGTAATTTTTCTTGTCATAAAAAGAGAACATCAAGTTTAGGAAGGGCAAAACTCCTAAAATAGTTTTTTAATTAGAAAACGATTACTATGTAAGTCAAATAAAGTAATGTAAATTAACAGTCAATGGGAATTTGATTATCCCCCAAATTCAGGAAGTTTCTAAAATTTCTTCTAGATTAAAATCTTTCTCATTGTGAAATCATCTGTTGACAAATCATCTGTTTCCTGAATATTGGATCCTATTTTTCCATTGATTTTTGCTATAACATTTACGTTGCTTCTTCTAGCAAATATTCTGGCTCTGTGACAGAATAAAATTAAAGACATAAGATTCCTTTTACAATGTCATGTTTAACAAGACAAAAAAAAAAAATGAAATTTCAGCCCATGTAATCACACTATCCAAAACAAGTCAGAAGGTACAAGTGGCAACTAAGTACCTGGTGTTCGGGCACAAAAGTTTGAAGGGAAAATGAGAGTGGACTGAACTCACTACAGTAAAAAGGTGTTTATCTTCTGTCAAACATGCCTTCCTACCTGCTGCCCCCGCTCTTGGGGGAAGGTACTGACTTTCAGAAAGGGATAGGCTGGTGTGGCCCGGGAAGAACTGGTACAGCACAAGGCTCTGCAGCGAGGAAGACATGGCCTGAGAGCACATTCCTGGGTTAGAGAAGTCACTAGAGAGCAGTCTACAGGCCCAAACACGGGGTCCTTTGGCAAGGCAACTTTCCTGGTCACTGTAGGAAGTAGCTTCAGATTCAGTTACATCGCTCTGTGAATTTCTTATTTCGTATTCCTTAGTTCTGTGACATAAATATACTACATATGCAAAGAATTCTCTACTTTGATTCAGTTATTTCAGCCTAATCTATAGTAATTATGTTGCCATTAATTGTTTTTAACAGCTCCCTCAGGAGACGCCCCCCCCCAAAGAAAATTGCCCCCAAACTGCCTTAACTTGTACTGAGGTAAAGTTTAAAAACTCTTGTTGGGTGAGGAACCGACTAATTTCAACATTTCTGCTATGATTACAGCATGTGCCACAAATACAAAACTTTTGCAGAACTTTTCGGAGTGGGATTTTTATTAATTTAAAAAAGCACATTTTTAATTTAAAATTCATATATTTTGTTAAAGCTTTGTTCTCAGTGGAAAAGATCACAAAGACTCCCAGTTGCAAACCCCTCACCGTACCAGTGAGGAGAGTGCTTGGTGGGTGACTTACCCAAGGTCACGCAGCAGGGGTGGGGCTGGCCCGGCCTTGCTGGACAGACACCCGCATCCCTAAGTCAGGGCCCCTTCCACCCCACCGAACTCGTTATTTGCATAACCAAGTGTTTTATAAGGAGTCCCCTTGGATTTACCTAATAAATTCCTTGAAAGTCCAGTATTTAAAGAGGCTTTTTATTCAGAGAAGCAATTCACCATATAAAATAACAATTCATTAAAGAAACATGAGAAAAGAAACCAACTCAACAGCATTTAAAATTTCAATGGGCTAATCCACTCTCAATATGCAAAAGGTAACCCAGGAAAAGAAACATATTACTTGGTCATTGATTAAAAATGAAAAGCTTCTCACCTAATGACAGTTTTTTACCACCTCTCCATGATTGTTTTCCACCTTAAAAAAAATAGCCTTTCTATCCATCTCAAAACCCCTTCAGATTAATTTAGCAGGCAATGCCTAGTGCCTGCGTCGAAGAGAATTCATTGATAATTTATGGAAATATCTACTATAATCCAGCAGAGATGACTTTTTTCCAGCTTTGTGCATCAATAGATAATCAAGGCCTTAAAGCAGCCTTAGCTTCCCATTACCTCAGGCAAAAGAATTCCTGAAAGCGTGCCTTGAGGGCACCTGAATTATATACTCCATTAGGAGAGGAAGGCTTTCTGCATTCCATGTGTAACACTCACCAGAACCTTTCCTGTTTATTTCTGCTGTATGAAAGCAGAAGCATTAGGAACAGAATTTTTTAAGCGAAGACTTATGTAGATACAATGGAGAAACCTTTCAAGCAGGAGCCAGATCACCCCCTTCAGTCCCTGGCAGTGACCTCTCCCGAATAAAAGGTTTCGATTACATCATTAGCTCAAGCCAAAAACAGCCTTGGCTTAATGCACAGTTTGTTCTTCCTACTGTTTTTAGGCAAATACAGCTACTTTACTCCCATCTGGGAGGGAAATTACACTGCTGGGTTGTAATCTAAGACAAGATTTTCATTGGAAGCAAATGCTTTCAATCCAGTGTAAATACTGGTGCGTGTTCAGAAAAGCCTAAAACAATAAACCCTGCTCCTTCCCCACACAAGTTAGGGAAACGGAGAAGATGGGGAAGGAGAAGAGCATAATAAAACAGACTAGTCTAAAAGCAAACACTTCCATAGATTTTAATAAATTGTTTAACCTCTTCCACTTTCTAGAATTGAAAATTGATCTCAAAACGTCTCAGCCTCAGAGGAAAGTCTAAATGGTCAATTGTACCTTTAGCATTTCCATTCACTCTGCAATTTGATACAGTCACCTCTATGCGGTCTCTGGAGGATTTATTTCCTTTTTTTATTTTTAAGATCACTAAACAAACTTGGAGAACCGCTGGCCGACCACATGGCAGCAGGCAGCGGCTCTGAACCACATTTGTAAAATGTCAGCAGTGACTTCATTCCTGGAGCTGACTTCTCCTGCCGCCAAATGAAGGCAAACTGAAAAGGTGGAAATAATCATAAAAATGATGCTAGTCCATAAACAAGCTTACAGCCTCATTAGGATAGCAGTGGGCTCCAGTGGGTGATTTATGCTCGTTTTGCTGATGCTATGAGGAAATGCCATCGGGCGACTTTAGCCAATTGCTAATGGTTTCTGACAGCTTCTTAGCAACTAGTGCAAGCAACGTTGTGGCGTTTGCTAGTGACAGAAACCGAAAATGTCATATTATCTGCCCATGTGTCATGAAGTCTGCGTGGCAATTAACTAGCAGGCCAGTGACTGAGGGGCCAGAGGCTCCCGAGAATGGCCTTTGGCTATGCAGAGGCAGCGATGGGCGCAGAGACTCTCGCTGCCTGCCCATATGCAACGTTCTAATGCAGAAACCCGCTTCCTTGCGCCTTCCCGGCTCTGATGAGACCGGCCCCTCGAATCCCTTCTTCCCCCTCACTCAAGTGAAACTCTGGGCTCCTCTCCTCCCGAGGCACCGGCTCTGGCCTTATGAGAGGACTCCAAAGCAATCTGCTTCGATATGATTATCCGAATGGTCCTTAATTGGCAATACCTGGTTCTGTGCTTTTTGGACGCTGGATTCAAAGGTGCTAGCCATTTTTCTGCTCTCTCACAAATTAATCTAAAAGGATTTAAGATCACTGGAGCAGACTCATTGCCTGTCAGATTGCTGGGAGTAGAGGAAGTCTGTGTAGCGACGAGATACTATGTAAAAAACAGCAGGCTTCTAACAAGCAGGGAGAGAATCTTGGCCACACTTTTCAGTTTCCGAGCTATCAAAACCGTGCACTATATGTCAAACTGTCAAACCTTTCAGCGTGGGCCATTTGCCTTTTCAAATAATATTTAAGAATTGTTTTTACAAAATTTTATAGGCCATGGTCTAGTGAAAGAGGCCAACCAACAAAGAAAGGAATTTGTACTACAATTCGTCTACGGACAATTTCTTGTGAGACCTGGTCTGTCCCTGCGGAGCAAGGCAGGTGACCTGTGGCAGCTCCCAGGCTGTCGGAGAGCTCAGATTTCAAACACGCTCAACTCAAACGTCCCGAGTCGCCCATTTAAGCATGCCCAGGCATTTAGACGGTGCTATCTCGTGCCTTTCAAGGCAGGATAAAGCGGCATTTACCGTATTCAGGCCATTCAAAGGGTCAGACTGACCGTGTCAGCAGGGGCTCCTCTCCGGCAGGTCACAGGCCTGCTCCCATTTTTCTCTTCCTCCTAACTCCCTCTCTCTCCCCCAGGACTGCCCTTCCCAAAAACCTATTCTGAGCCAGGCTAAAAAAAAACTGGAAAAGTGCCCAAGATTTACATCACAACTGATAGGAACTTCCAGTGTGAGTAGGCCAGCAGGTGTAAACAAAATGGGGTGTCCTGCAGAGGATTCTTTCTGTCACAGAGGCAAAACTCCTAATTAGGGATAGGAACTTTCAACTGCCAGGGCCAATGAAAGTGTGAGGTTGTGGACCTTCTTGTTTTGCTGGAAGCCAAGCTCAAAGCCATTTCAGCTTCAAGACAATTCATTTACAATTTTCTCTTGATACCCCATAGTTTCCAGCCAGGTTCTCTCCTTAACTTTTGCTTTACTCATCTTCAAGTGTTTAGGGACAGAATGTTTATCCCAGAAATGGACGTAGACTCAAAACCAAGGCCATTTATTATCGTGTCTTTTGATACAGAGTAAATTCTATCATGTTTTGAAAGGTGTCTAAATGGTCAATTTGAAAGCATTCTTGAAGACTGTACAGCTCATGGGGTGCCTGGGTGGCTCAGTCAGTTGAGCTTCCGACTTCAGCTCAGGTCATGATCTAACAGTTCGTGGGTTCGAGCCCTGCATCCGGCTCTGTAATGACAGCTAGTTCAGAGCCTGGTGCCTGTCTTCAGATTCTGTATCTCTCTCTCTCTCTGACTCTCCCCTGCTCGCGCACATTCTCTCTCTGTCTCTCAAAATAAATAACACACATTAAAAAAAAAAGACTGTACAGCTCATGTTGTAAGGTGGCTAAATGTTCATCCAACATTAAGGGTTTCTTTTTTTCTCTTGTCCATTGTCTCACATAGCCCAATCGACAAGAGAGAATAAGGCATTTCACCCCTTAGCATGTAGGACATTCCTGCCTTTCTAGTGGCTGCTGGCGCAAACATCCCATCGGCATGGAGAGGTCAGGTTTCTTTTGTAGTAGAGCTACCCGGGTGTGCCAGGTTGTTAGGAAGAATGTAAAACTATCCCAAACCCACTTCTCCAGATCGTAGCTGGGTCTACTTAGCCAGAAGTCAGATGGGATAATGTTTCTGTGTTATGTTAAGAGGATAAATGGTGAGAATTATAGACAACCCTTTCTCAGGAACCAGCTAGAATACTTCAAGGTTATAAAGAAGGGTTTTGTCTTCATTGAGAACCGATAATAGCTGCCAGAACGATTTTTCTAACATACATATCTGATCTTATAACCCTGGCACTTCCAATCCTTCTGTGGCTATCATTTGCCTTCAGGATAAAGGTCACCCATTTTAGCCTGGTATGGAAGGCTTTCACAATCCTCTCCCGGGCGTTCCTTCCGTGGGGTTCCCGTGTCCGCGGGTACTCACTGGCCCACCCCAATCCTGAGCCTCTTTGACCTTCTCGCCATCTCCCTGCAAGCACTGCTCTCACACCTCGGTGGTTCCCTGTGCTAGCCCCTTGGTAGTATCCTTTCTGGCAAGCTCCCTGGTGACCTTTTAGGCTCCACTCAACTGCCACCTCCCAGAAGCAGCACACAACGGACTCTCACTCCTGAGTGATACCCTCTTCAACCCCAGTTCTTCTTGTGCTGACTCTCCTCCTTCCGCATCATGCATATCTGCCAAGACTGCTGGTTTCTGTAGTTAGTCTCTGTCCCCTCGGCTTGGTTACAGGATATATGACAGCAGGGGCAGGGCCATTCTCCCCTTGAAGATTCTCTAGTGCCAGTCTTGCCCCAATGGACAGGGTACAAACTTGCCAATTGGGTATTAAGTGAGTGAGCAAATGCATTTCTTTTTTTGCTGCATGGAGAAAACCACAGTTTCAATTTCCAGCTGTTACAATTCTTTTTAATACATCCTTAAACTCTTGAAGAATATTCATCAAGGAAATTCAGTTAAACTATAGGAAAACATAAAGGAAACACATTCTCCAAAGATAGGAAGTTTCCTTGGAATCTTTAAGCTTACCTTGGACAAAAGATGGACTGAGTTAAAGTATCAGAGCTCCTCATAATGCTTGCCATAGTTCCTCCTAGAAATATGCTGCTACTTCCTTCAATTACAATTTAAAACTATTTGCCCAATTAAAATTTCTTGCTGTTTGTACATTTTTCCTGAGTTCAACTTTAAAAAACAAAGAAATTGGGGCACCTGGGTGGCTCAGTCAGTTAAGCACCTGACTTTGCCTCAGCCATGATCTCATGGTTCGTGGGATCAGGCCCCACGTCAGGCTCTGTGCTGACAGCTCAGGGCCTGAAGCCTACTTCAGATTCTGTGTCTCCCTCTCTCTCTGCCCCTTCCCTGCTCACACTTGGTCTCTCTCTGTCTCTCAAAACTAAATAAAAACATTAAAAAAATTTTAAAACAAAAATAAAAAAATAGAAGATAAAGCTAAAGTTTTATTTCTGTCTGCATTTTCCCCAATGAATTAAATATACTACTTTACGCATCTCCCAATTTTATCATAGCAAAGAAACTCAGCTGTCTCTAAGCAGACAATTTCACCCTCAGCTGAGACACCAGACTCCGACTTGATAGACACGGTGATGAATACAAAACCCTAGAAACTCTGGCTTTTCCTTGTTTTGCCTCAGCAATTGTTCGGCAACAGGTTTTCTGAAGACCGTAGTATCTGATACTACTGTACAGATTGGCATGGCATAGGGTCCTAGGAGACATTAGAGAGGATTTGTAAGATACATGAAAACCTAATATGACCTCCTGAGGCTTATCACATACTTTCAAGAGAAACAGAGTAGACTTCATGGATCTTGAAATCTGCAAGCAATATACAAATACATAATAGTCTAAATCCAATGGTTAGCCTTTGAGTTTAACTTTAATTAGGGTTGTATTTTTTAAATTTTTGTACCATTTATTCATTTTTGAGAGACAGTGCATGGGTGGGGGAGGGGCAGGGAGAGAGGGAGACAGAGAATCCAAAGCAGGCTCCAGGCTCCAAGCTGTGTTGACAGAGCCTGATGTGGGGCTCCAACTCACAGACCATGAGATCCTGACCTGAGCTGAAGTCAGACACTCAGCTGACTGAGCCGCCCAGGTCTCCCTAATTAGGGTTAAGTCAGCCTCCCTTTTGCATCTCTTCTCATCCTTAGGTGTTTAGGGATTCCTTGTTCTTGGTTTAAAGTGATTTTCAGTTGATCAAAGAAAAATAACAGAGGAAAGCACATTCTCATGTATTTTATGTTACCACCCATGACTTTCCTGAAAATCCTGAGGTGGTTCCTTTGGAAACCAAGAAAAGCTGTTAGATGTTGGCACCTGCCGTAGCACTGGGAGGTTCTAGAAAGGGTGAAAGAAATGGCCTGTGCTACAGATACACTAAAGGCAGTTACTGAAAAGATAGAGGTAAGAAGAGTTGGGGAGAAGATTAAGAATAAGAAAACGTAGGGCACCTGGGTGGCTCAGTCGGGTGAGCATCCAACTTCAGCTCAGGTCACGATCTCACAGTTCATGAGTTCGGGCCCTGCATCAGACTCCATGCTGACAGCTCAGAGCCTGGAGCCTGCTTCAGATTCTGTGTCTCCCTCTCTCTCTGCCCCTCCCCCACTCATACTCTCTCTCATCAACAAACATTAACATTTTTTTTAAAAAGCACAAGAAAACTTTTGGGGCATGGCTCAGTCTATTAAGCATTTGACTCTTGATTTTGGCTCAGGTCATGATCTCACAGTTCATGGGTTTGAGCCTACGTAGGGCTCTGCACAGCCTGCTTGGGATTCTCTCTCTCTCTGCCCCTGCCCTGCTTATTCTCTCTCTCTCTCAAAATAAGTCAACCTTAAATACACACACACACACACACATACATATATTTAAAAAAGAATAAGCAAACTTTAAATAAACACTTATTGGCACTTATAAAAAGGAGGGTCTAGGTCCATTTCCTCAGGTTGGCTTCACAGAGACTTGCCATGACACTTTTCCTTTCTCTTTGAATTTAGTTCTGTTAAAGGTGACAAATATTTGTTAATAGTTAACCACTGTGAGGGGCGTCTGAGTGGCTCAGTCAGTTAAGCAGCTGACTTCTCTATTTCAGCTCAGGTCATGACCTCACAGTTCATGAATTCAAGCCCCACATCAGGCTCTGCACTGACAGCACAGAGCCTGCTTGGGATTCTCTCTCTCCCTTTCTCTCTGCCCCTACCTTGCTCGCACTCTCTCTCTCTCTCTCAAAAATAAATAAATATTTTTAAAAAATAGCTAACCACTGTGAAATGAGCTCAGGGCCTTATTCTGCCCTGTAATGGACTCCTGACATCACAGAGCCCTAAGAGAAGAAATGGAGATTCAGAGCCTGAAGAAAGTTAACTAACTCTTTCTATGAATATACTACTTCCTTCTCTAAAGAGTAAAGTGTCACCTTTAAAAGAGGGTGCCTGGGTGGCTCAGTTGGTTAAGCATCCAACTTTGGTTCAGGTCATGATCTCCCGGTTTGTGGGTTTGAACTCCGCATCGGGCTCTGTGCTGACAGCTCAGAGCCTGGAGCCTGCTTCAGATTCTGTGTCTCCCTCTCTCTCTCTCTCTCTCCCCCTCCCCCACTCACAGTCTGTCTCTCCCTCTCTCTCAAAGATAAATATACATTTAAAATAAATTTTTAAATGCGCCCTATATAGGTAAACCACCTTTTCCATAAGCAGTCACTCTTATTCATTCATTTATTCTTTTAACAAAAATGTATGGAATACCCACTGTGTCCCAAACACTATGTCAACCATTAGAAACACTAAGGTGAACAAAATCAGAAAGAGTCTTTTCTGTGGAGCTTTCTAGTTAGAAGTCACAGATGTTAAACAGAATAAGCACTGTAATAAATGTACAATTGTGGTCAATCAGAAAGAAATGTAAATCTCTGAGGGTGTGAAACAAAGGAAAGTGACTTAGGAGGAATCTGCAGAATCTGAAGGATGGAGAAAAGTCAGACAGGTATTGTGAGCAGCCTAAAAGGGCAGGAAGCCGAAGAAGTGTTGCCCAGGAACAGCATATGCAAAGGCCCTGTGTCTGGAAGCATGACACAATGACAGAATTGGAACCTGGGAAGGCAGGACAAGATGAACTTGGAGCAGGAAGAGGAGCAAGACCACTTAGGGCCTCATGGATTTGGGTATTTTTCCCTCGGGTGGGTTCTGAGTAGCAACCCATACACGTGCTTGTACGGCATCATCAGTGTCCTCTCCACTGCATGCCTGGATATTACATAAGTCGTACCAAATACAGCCTCATCCCTCAGTGTCTCTTTCTAGTTCAATCTAACAAATCCTTTAATTCCAGATTAAGACTGGGGAATGAGGGATAATGGAAAAGCAATGAGCCCATTCACTAGGCTCCAAGGTAGGCACAGATCACACTCTGAAGTTAATTTGTAGGTAGGTCTCTTGGACAGTAGAACATATGTTCACGTGGAAGCAAGTTAAGAATGGTTAGGTCCCAAGGCTTGCTCATCAAAGCCAAAGAAATTCATTAAGTGAATAAAGTTCCAACTGACATCTGAGCCCTGGGTGCAGGAAGTCAGGAAGTATGAGAAGAAGGAGGAAGATGAGTGTTTTCCTCATATCACTTTACACAGTCAGCCTAGGAAAATATTAAAATACGTGTAAGTGCCTTCAGTACCTCCTTTTCTCTAGGTCCTTCCCCTGCACAGATCCGCCCCTGGAGGTGCGCAGCCTCCTCCTCCTGGGACGCCCCACCCAGACCCACCTCTTCTTGCTCTGGGTTCCCACTTCCCATCCCACAGCAACCAAAATACCCAACCTCTGGGTATAGTTGATCTAAGCCAGATTTTAGGCAGAAAGCCATCTGAAAGCACTCATTGGTTGGAACTAGGCAGGAATAACTGATGCTCCCTCACCTTCCCAGAAATGTTGGCACTTTTAAAATAAAATGTGTTAATGCAAATGAGTCTTTAAATGGTGGAATTTCAGGTAGAGTAATAAGTTAAAAATTTTTTTAATATAGTTGGTGTTGAGAAAGTTTTGTTGGTTTAATCCACAGATGCCAGCCTTTCAGAAGAGCCCAGGATCAGTTTCCAAACTTGTCATTACACCCCACAATCCTCACACACTCCACCCTGTTCATCCCTGAAGACTTTGGGAAGCCATGCATTTTTCACTGTTCTGTTTCTTTCTTTCTTTCTTTTTTCCTGCAGAGACTGTGGTGACAGTAAATGGGTCCTGGAGATGCACAGCAATGAGACGAGGAGTAAGAGATCTTGGTTGAACACGTGTTTGTATATGCAGGACATTTGTACAAACTGGGTATTTATAACTCAAGGATTGCCAACCCATTGGAATAAATTTGGAATCACTCTTTTACTACAAATAAATGCATTCTATTAAGCATCTATCACTTCACTGAGAACACAAATAATGCATAAAACACAACAGGGTAAAAAATATGAAAAGAATCCAATTAAATAACCAAGACCGACAATGAAGATGCTTACTGCATTTTGGGGAATACAAAGAAAATCTTTTGAATTATTTTAATATGCCATCAACAGAACTAAGGGAAGAAACAGGACTCTCTAAATTTATGGAAAATAAGATTTGTCAGTCAGAGTTAGTCACTATTCAAATTTGTAGTTTATTTAAGATTCATTCTATGTAAATATTTTTAGAAGTTATCTTGTGGACAGATACTGTGTGCACCAAGAAATCGACTAAATTTCCCAAGTATTTTTTAATCATTGTACTTTGTTCTTTTGAGATAGGAATACCTTTTTATAGTAATTCAATATGACTTTTTGACTTGAATTCCCCTCAGGGGAACAAGAGCAAAATTATTTACCTATACACAGAGGACAAACAGCCATGATGAATAGGAAAAAAAAGACACAGATTTTTACTCACTTTTCAACCATTCAGCATTTTTTTTTTACAGCTAAACACCATGGAAAATCCCTGCAAAAACAGCATAACTTCCTAATGAAGTCTTAGAAACTTCAGGATGTGAGTGCACTGCAAGATATTACTGAAATCTTTGTATTTATACCACCAGTAAAACAAAATGGAAATCCCCCCCATCATGTTCTAAGGAAAAAAGAAAGAAAATGCGCTTACAACTGCAAAGGTAAAACAGTGCAAAAGTCAAATTTTGTTTTGAATCAACATCTCAGAAAGCATTTTAGGAACTAGTACTTTACCTTTTTAATATTATTATAGCAATGCATGACGAATTCCTTGAGACATGCTTCCCAAAATATATGTCATATATTAATGAATGGTCACAAAATTCTATTTAACCATGAAAATAAATCTCTTAGTAAAAACAAAAGCAAAAAACAAATGCCACACAGTGGGATCTTATAGACATGCAGACACACACAGACACACAGACACACACACACACAATTTATTTCTGTGAGATCCTCAAACCTTGTCATAAAATTTATTTTTAAACTTTGACATATTCTGTATGTGTGCATGTATATATGTGTATGTGTGTGTATGTATATGTATACATACACTTACACAGACAAGATAATATTTATTTGTCAAAGAGGTCACTTCTCCAAAAAAACTTAATTATATAGAATATGTTTGAAAAAGAGAATAAAAAAAGTTTCTGACATGCAGACTAGAAGTGGTTGAAATACTGGTCAACTCTGGCTACACATAGAATCATGCGGTAGTTTTTACAAACCCTGGTGCCTACTCTCCACTCAAGACCAATTAAATTCGTGTTTTGGAGGGTGAGATCCCAGCATTTATGAGTTGTAAAGCTCCAAGATGATTAAAATGTACAGCTAAGTCTGAAAACCAGTGGATTAGATTCACAGATTATACGTGGCAAAGCTCATATGTTTCTTACAGAGAAATGATCATAAGACCCTTAATCAGAGAATTGTTATGTGTATTTTAGATCAAGTTTCAAAGGTTTACTCATTGGGTTTCCTGCCTCATAGTTTGTAGACTGAGAGTTTTGTTAACAATGTAAGATGACAAAAAGGCAAAAAATAAGGATGTAAGAAGCACAGCGCACTAGGGCTGTTAGCACAGGGGAAACAGCCCTATAAATGCTACAGAGGCTGTGTAAACAAAGAAACACGGAGCACGGCGCTGTAAATCACTGACCTACTGCGTTTAAAAAAAGTTAAGCTTGTCAAAATTAGATATGATACAGTGCATGTGTAGTCCAAAAACATTTTCCTACAAGTGCCCTTAAATTTTTTATTTAAAAAGGTAGGACTCTGCTCCCCTGGACCACATCACTCTTGAATGACCACTGATAAACCGGTAACTTGTCTTCGTTCCATAAATTCTTTTCACGTATCTGCCCTCGCTGCACCGGGCTGTGTAGCCAGATGGAGCCTGTGCTTTACCCAGGGCACCAGTCTATCTTCTGACCCTCCTGGCTCCCTAGGGGTCTTCTCTCAAGGTCCTCATGGGCTCTTCATCCCTTTTCTTCTGCTCTCAGTGCATAAGGAGGTAGAAGGGAAGGACATGGTGTGTGCAGGAAGTGTGAGAGGGCAGCTGCAAGGGGAGCACGGCTGGGCGGGAGAGGGGAACCCACCCCCTGAGGTAGGGAAGGTAAAACTTGGAGCAAGAGGGAATGCCGCGGGTCAAGGGGGAAACAGATAGATGACATTCTGTACAGAGGTTCTTTTGCATTCCAAGTAAAATGGAACTAGGTTGTAAAATGTAGATTAGGAAGTCATTAAGAATCAAGAGATGTTGGGGAGCCTGGGTGGCTTAGTCAGTTAAGCATTTGACTTCTGCTCAGGTCATGATCTCATGGTTTGTGGGTTTTGAGACCCACAACGGGCTCTAGGGCTGATGGCTCAGAGCCTGGAGCCTGCTTCAGATTCTGTCTCCCTCTCTCTTTGCCCCTCCCCGACTCATGCTGCTCTCTCTCAAAAATAAATAAACACTAAAAAAATGTTTTTAAAAGAATGAAGTAATGTTAAGTTTCCTTCAAAGGGAAACAAGCAAGAAAAAAGTTGGGATACAAAAATGAAAGCTTGTTTTTCTCTTATTGTAAAACCATTGGAAAATCCTACAGTTTCTAAAAAAAAAAAAAAGGTTTGAGAATTACTGGCATTGTGTCTATTATTCCATCTAACCTTCTCTCCTCTGATTATCCAAGACTTTGGTTCTTTTGCAGAGTTTTTGTGGCACACAGTCACTCAGCTAATTAGGAACCGGAGCTTGGCACTCAAAATAAGCACCCTTTGTGAGGTGGTGACTTGCTTTGGTGGGCGTGGTAAGGAGGAAGGAACTTCCTACAGCAGTGCTACTCCAGATATAACATGCTGATGAAGCACCAGGGATCTTGCTGAGATGCAGCTTCAGATTCAGGAGGGGCAGAGCCTAAGATTCTGCATTTCTAACAGGCTCCCAGGGGCTGCCGATGCTGGGATGCAGGTCCAGGGACCACAATGTGCATCCTCGCAAGGTTCTGGAGGATCTTCCCCTCTGGGCAAATAAAGCTACAAAGTGCTGGATGCATGCAGATGCCAAGTCACAGTGGAAAGTGAGACAGTCCCTTCACTGCACACAGCAAAGGCTGGACCCTCACCCACGGGACAAGAATGGGGAAAAGGCTGCTCAGGTCCTCATTTTAAGCATAACCTCGTGAAGTCTCTGGGATTAACCAGAGTGTCAGAACAAGCCAGACGTCTCCAATAGACCACTCGCCTGCCTTTCTGTTACAGCCACAGGCCCCTCTCCTCCTTCATCCCCTCAGCACAGGCAATACCTCACTTTTTGCCCCGGAGGTATTACCTGAGAAGAGGTTAGTCTCTGGAGTCGAATTGTCGGTTCATATAAATCCCATCCTCACCGTTGGAGACTGTGTGACCCTGAGCGAGTTACCTAACCTCCCCAAGCCTGTGTTTCGCCCCTCTTGAAAAAATATGCATAGAAATAGTACTCACACCTGAGAGTTACAGAACAGATTAAATAAAATAAGTTGCATAAAACACTTAACACATCACCCGGTAGCGCTGGTTTAGCTCCATGAACGCCAGTTGCTGTGGGGGTTTTGCTATTGAGGGCTTTCTCTGAGCAAGAGGACATTTCTCCTGAGCCCCGCACCCTAAGCAGGCAAACATCTGTGGCCAATCTTGCCATGTCTCCGCATCCCTCCCCGCGCCCAATCCCTTTCTCATTCTTAGGAGTCACTTTTCCAAAAGGTACACACCTATTCTCTTAGCACTGCCTATCATTTTATGTTTTCTTTTCTTTTTCCCCCAAAGAGTCCTGGAGTGACTCGTGTGCCCCACCACAAGACGCTGGCAGCTGGACAGTGATACATCGGAAACAATTTGATTAATGCAAGTTTTCATTCCCCACACAAAATAGGTCAGTTCATAATACCTTCTCCTCTGTTCTCCAAATAATATTTCTGTGGTAATTAACAGCAAAGGCTTTTGGTTTTAATTTACAAATATGGAAAGCAGGTATTTCATCTAAGAAGCATCTTGAAGGTCTAGGACAAGTGGGATGCACTATAGAAAAACGGGCACCTGGGTGGCTCAGTCAGTTAAGCATCTGACTTCTGCTCAGGTCATGATCTCACAGTTTGTCAGCTCAAGCCCTGCTTCTGGTGAGCACCGCTTCTTGCTCTCTCTCTCTCTCTTTCTCCCTTCCCCCCCCCCAAACAAAAGGCGGGGGAGGTGTAGATTTTTTAAAAAAAGGAAAAAAAAGCTAATTTTCAAGTATGGTCCATCTCTTGTCTAGACAGTAAGAGTAAGAGTAATAATAAAAACTAACATTTATTGAGCACTTACTAGATACTTAAAACTGTGTTGGGCCTTCATTTTTCATTGATTAATCCTCATAAAAACCTTAGGAGCTGAGGTTAAATTAGTTATGGTAAAAACAAATTTTTTAAAAAAGTCAATTTCTGCATATTTAAAAAATCCTACGAGGCACCATCTAATGTCTGGGTGGCTCAGTCAGATGAGCATCTGACCCTTGATTTAAGTTCAGGTCATAGTCATAGAGTCATGGGATCGAGCCCCACACCAAGCTCTGCACTACTAAAGACTCCTTCTCTCCCTTCCTCTGCCCCTCCCTCACTCTCACAGGCATGTGTGCACACACTCTCTCTAAATAACAACAACAAAATCCTTCCCTTGTTATGTTTTTTTTTCAAACTGTTTTCATAGCCAATAGAAACAACTCATATGTCCTAAACAAGGATGAGCTGCATGGAAAACACATACCTTACTGAGTGCTTTTCTGAATTACCTCGTGCCATTCTTGCAATGGCCCCACGGTACACATAAGGAAATAGAGCTCACTGTGAATTCAAACCCAAGTCAGACTCCAAGCGAAACTCCTAACCATTCCAGAACTACTCTCTCCACTTAACCCATGACATTAGATAATGATCAAGATGCATTTCTTTAACCTCTAGAAAGATCTTCCGAGCAGTTAACAGTGACTTTTCCCATTGCTGCATGCCATCCACAGCCAGCACAAAGCCTGACCGATAGGGCTGACTTCATAAACATCCCATGAATCATATTCTTTCTACTGAATTCAGAGAAGGAAGAGACACAAAGAATGTGATCTCTGAGCGCCACATAAGTCTTTCTTAGTCAAAGATAATGGAAGAGATTAAATATGAAAACCACCTCTGAAATGTACAAGGAAGAAAACAAATACCAAGTGTGTAAAGCTTGAAAGAAAGTACACAAGAATGGGAGAATGCCAAACATAGCCACATTGCAAAAAAGGGAGGCAACTGTCCTGAATGTGCCTCCAAATATGAAAGGAGAAAACCCTACAGAAAGACTTGATGTAGGGTGTGAAGTTAGGTAACCAGCCATCAGCACGGACAGGAGAGCCCTGAACTACCTAAGAGTATGGGTCTCTCCCTTGCTCATGGCTTAAAAGGGTCATCTATGCAGGGATAGGGACTTAATGAACTACAAACATACACGAATGGTTTTCACCTGTGCCTCCACGTCAGGAACCCCAAGCTCTGCTAGTAGTAATGCTAGGAGGAAACTGCCCTCTCTGCAGACCACCATGCCCTCGGGGAACCTGGGAAGTCCACGCTGAATGGGCCATGGCAGAGAGGAAGAGGGGAAAAGGGAGTGACCACAAGCTCGTGGGAGAGTTTATTTTCTATCACCGTTTATGTATCAAAGAAAGGAAAATATCCTCTCCAGGAGGGATACAGAAATACAAAATTGGCTGCTTCATGAAACGTCAGCCTGGAGCAGAAGACACTCAGGCTGCCCCCCCCCACCCCCAGGGGGGCAGCATGCCACATCCGTGGGGTTTTCAGTGATGACATCACCTGCATGGTAATCTGAAATCTACCAGGGGCATGAAGCAAGTAGCAGAATCCAGGAATTATTCTCATCTACAAACGGCAGAAATCGTCTTTCCCCACAGAAAGGATGCTGGTCTTTACAGCACTCTGCACCCTGTTTCTTCTTTAGACTGTTCTTACCTAGCTCTGAGCTCCTGCAGCTGCCTCTATAGAAAGTCTACTGGCGCCCAGGCCCCCCTGGGTTTCCAACACAATCATCCCATGGAGACTGCAAGAGTCAGAGTGGCCCCAGCTCTATGACACTCCCCTGGACCTAGATTCACAGGGGCAACTGCTGTCCAATAGCTTCAATAACCCCACTTACCACCCCCTCCTCACGTGGATATGATCTTCCAGTGTGGGCACGACTCTGGATTTCCTGTTCTGCTTTTAGTCCTCTTCTTGGCTTTGTCTTGACTCCAGCCGTAAGCTGGCTGGGAATGTCTACTCTCCTCCCCTCCCCCAGTCCTTGCCAGTCTCCTTTCCCAGGGCTAAATACTGCTCCCATGAAGTGCCAGCTGAAGGGGATTCTCTTTCTTGAAAACAGACCTCAGAACTCCAATCCCAGCCCTGCCTGACTTCTGAGTTGGCCTCTGGCCTAGAATTCCTTGCTGCTGGTCCCACCTATCAGATTGGGTATCCAAAATGCCAGGCCTGAACTTGCTACACCCTTTGGACGCTATGACTTGGACCACCCAGCTGCCTCTGCAGAGGCCAGCTTTCAGATTCAGGTTAGGTGCTCCAAGTCCTCATTCCTTTCAATAATGAGAATGCTTCAGCCCTGCCCCAGCCTCCTCTTGCTGCCCAGTGGCTCTGTGTCACTGAGATCCTAGCAGGACTCCTAAGCCTCAGCATGTCCTACCTTCTACCCATCTGGCATGCCAAACTGGGAAACAGCCCCAAATCTCATCTCTTCAAATCCAGGTGGTCTGTGCAAGTACAATTTCCATATTTGATACAGAAAGAGATGTGGGAAATATGGCCATCCTCTATCTCATTCTTCTTTCCAGAAACCTCTGAAATACCTCTCCCTAAATCAGGCATCCCCACAGTATTTGGGAGGGAAGTTCCCTCCCTAGTAGACACAATCAAAGGATAGAACAGATACTGGCACAATCCAGTCTGAGCAAAAAGACTGGTAGAAAGCTGTTTGGTGGGTTACCACTGGCCCAAAGCTAGGTATCTGTCTGCCCTCTGGTCAAAAATACATGAGTAGGATCAAGTTTTAAAAATGCATAATCAGGGGCACTGGGTGGCTCAGTCGGCTGAGTATCCAACTCTTGATCAGGTCAGGATCTCCTGGTTCATGAGATGGAGCCCACATCAGGCTGTATGCCGACAGCAGAGTATCGGCTCTGTTTGGGCTTCTCTCTCTCTCTCTCTCCCTCTCCCTCTGCCTCTATCTCTGTCTTTCAAAAGTAAATAAAGAAACATGTTTAAAAATGCATATTATAGGGGTGCCTGGGTGGCTCAGTCACTTGAGCGTTGGACTCCTGATATGGATTCAGGTCTTGATCTCGGGGTCCTAGTATCATAGGCATGGAGCCTGCCTAGGATTCTCTCTCTCTCCCTGTCTCTCTGCCCCTTCCCCACTCACTCTGTGTGTCTGTCTGTCTCTCTCAAATTAAATTAAAAAAAAATTTTTTTAACCCTAAAGAATGCATAATCATAGTATGGGAAGATAATCTCCATCAGAGAAGCCTAAACACTTTCAAGGCATGGAATGTGAGTATTCGGAGCCAATGTATCATGAAAGAAAGGATAAAAACCAAAATTATGAAAGCTGAGCTAAGTGATAGTGTTAATTGCCTCTCTTCTATACTTGCCTGTCTTCCTCATTTTGTTTTGTTTTTTAATGAAAAAGTGGGAGTTTAGGGCCTGGGCTATTTGAATGTGGAATGATGGTTCCAGGTCTTCCTAAACTTAACAGTGAATCAGGGGCAAAATCCCAGATGGCCACACAGTGATTTCGCAATATCAAGCCACAATTCTTATCTTTCCTAGTTCCACGCTTCCCCAAACATATGTTGTCATGACTGACCCACAGGTCAGAGCCCGGGTCTGAAGTTCCAGGCCAGTCACTGCTGTCTGTGTGGCTTTTTGAAGTGACTCAATTCTCCTGAACTCTCATGCCACCATATGCAAAGGGCTTGTGGGAATGAGGCTAATACAGAGGGGTGTTGTGAGGAGCACACAGAATTACAGATACAAAAACTCTTGGGAAAATGTGAAATATTATTTAAAAATGTCCCTTACTTTTAAAAAAATGTTTATTTATTTATTTTTGAGACAGAGAGGAAAAGATAGAGAGAGAGAGAGAGAGAGAGAATGAGAACAAGTCAGGGAGGTGCAGATAGAGAGGGGGAAGAATCCTAAGCAGGCTCCTCGCTGTCAGCACAGAGCATGATGCGGGGCTTTAACCCACAAACCATGAGATCATGACCTGAGCCAAAGTTGGATGCTTAACCTATTGAGCCCCCTACGTGCCCCCAGAATGTCCCTGCTTTAGAGAACTTCCAGGGTCTGCTAAGATAGAGGCAGGTGCATTTTCCACATGCAAACAATTAGAGCTAGTATTTCAGCAGATTTCCATGGCCTGTGTATATACCACCCAGTCCCAATAATTTATTAACTATGTGAGCACAGTAAGTGGGTCTTGTTCACTACTGGACATCCTCAGAGCCCCCCACTAGCAGGCAACCAGTGTCTGGCTGAATTGATGGCTGACTGAAATCATACATTTATTTAGATTTTTGTAGAGTTAATGGAGTATGGAGTGGGGAATGAGACCAAAGAAAAGCAACTTTACAGTTTTTGTTTCTCTACAGAAAAAAAGTTAAATTTCTTTCCTGGAGGTAGTTCCACTGTCACCATATGCGTGAAATATACAGAATTCATGATTAGAAAAATTTAACAAAGGATTTGGTCATGGATTTTAGGTGTTTGTTGAATCCTCCTTTCTATATGAGGAGAACTCTTACCTATGGAACGGATGGTTGATTCAGCTGACTGAAAGGAGAGGAAAGGCCAAGGACACCTCTTACGTCATGCCACTCTATCTGTCACAGGTGAACTAATAAGTGTGATCTTTATCAGTCGGGTTAAACCTATATTTCTATACAGCCCACACACCACCACTACATATGCACCACAGGAAACAATGAGATGGCTAAAAAATCCTTAGCTGAAATTCTGCTCATATTGCCACCAAGCAGAATATAGACAGATGATCTGCTCATTATCTTCATTCTCTCTCTCCTTCTATCTGCTTAAATGGGTGTGATTAAGTGATGTATGGGTCAGTCACAGTAGAAGCGGTTAAAATGATCGTTTTACATTTAATGAAGAACATCACTATTTCCAGCTGGCCCTATTTATTAGGAAGTACGTTAGAGAGGGCACGACAGTAGACTGGGTGGCTTACTGTTGGGGGAGGGGAGGGTGCATAAGGCACCGCAAAAGGTGGCATCAAATGGCCAGGAATATTTTGTCCCTGTTCATTTGTAGTGAAAGAAAATTAACATCATAGCATGTGGATATATTTTGTATCCACTCCACAAAGAGGCTGTGTGAAGAGTGATTACAACTTCTCGCCTTAATTTATTACTATTGATATGACGGTGGAAGAAAACCAAGATCATTTTCCAAACATATAGTTGAAAAGGAGAATCCATTTATAAGGAAATAGCTACAATAATAATAATAATAGCAGTTACCAAGACTTGAATCCCTCAGTCGTTAGGATGACTCAGGGTCTAACACATAACTGTGAAATAAAGGACAAATATTATAGTCAGGAAGACAGCAAGGCCCCCGTGTTAAACTGGGAGAGGATGAATTACAACAGACGGAGCCAGAGTCTGCTTCTTGTTCAAATACTAACAGTCACGTCACTGGGAGGGTGTCAGGCGGGGTGAGGAGAGGCTTCGGTCCCAGACTCAGTGGTAAGTATAAGCATTTCTGTGAATGCCAGCTGCCTTATGGTGTAAGGGATAGTGGATGTTCTCTTAGACAAACTAGTTTAGGTTTTTAATACCATCGGTCATATGCTTATGTGTTTATACTACACAGGCCTTTCTGCCAGGCAATATGGTCCCAGAGTCTACCCCAAAGTTTAAAGGCCACCTTGGAGGAACATCAGCTTTCTCTGATTCCTTCCCCTTTAAGAAGATGAGGTAAACCTGCATGGGAATGAATGACATGACCTATCCAAAAGTGGGTGCAGTAACAGGCCCCAAAATGTGTTCAACAATAATTAAAGCAATGAGATGCACTTCCAATCTCTTGAATAGGAAAAAGAGTTTTCCAGCTGACTATTCCAAGTGGCCAGCAGTCACCACGTAACTGCAGTTTTCACTAGCATCCATGTGGGATGTCTGGCCATCACATAGGACAGCCAACAATGAAGAAGTTCTGCACAAATAACCAAGAAGTTCCTGGGGCCTCTGCTCTGGGGATCTCTGGGAACAAGCTGATGGAGACTGGGAATGTTCAGCTTGGAATCCACTGGAGACGTGCATACAGGAATGAACATTTGCATTTTCCAGACAGTCTTCTGCTTGAACCAGCCAGAGGAGAGCAGCCATTTTCTTAGCTCTGTGCCCAGGAGGCAGTCTCTCAAAAGCAAGGCAGAGAAGGCAACCAAGTGAAAGAGGGATCGACCATGTTTGTGCAGTGTTGAATGTAGCAAATGGAGCTGGATTAGAATTAGACGTCAGCACTCTAGAGTCCCACTTCAGAAAACTGCCAAAGAAGTGTGCATCCTGCCCTCTTGGGTCGAAACAACCTGCAGGCACTGCCTCCAGAACATGCGGAGTTGTGTCTACAAGGGCAGAGACAGTTCACAGAGACAGACAGGTGTCTGTGGCCGTGCCTTTCACCTTTGCAGGGCCTGTATGTGCTAGAGGCCCCTCCGGCCACATTCCACTCGGCCTTCTTGCGTCCTATACACACACAAGTAACTGAGCGGATACTCACTCTTTGCAGCTTAACGAGCTACTTTCCTGTAGATTTGAATTCACTGCACTACCAGTGGCTTTAACAGATCCATTATTAACCATCTACAATATACTGTATTCCACAATGTTGTTCACATTCTAGCACAATAGGCGTTCTCTTTATAAAGGGTCATTTGGCTGGTGTTGATGATTTTTTAGTGCAGCTTTCTGTGTGTTAAGCAATGAGCAGGGGAGAGGAACCCAAATCTGACTGCTTCCATCAAGAACGTAAGGGCGTGAACCAACCCCCGCCCACCCACCACATCATGTGAGCGGAGGGCCAGAGCTATTGCTAACGATGGCTGTCAAGCACGTTTTGAAAGCCAGAACTTGGTAACCCCCAGCCATGCATTCTCACAACATTTCTTGGCCTAACTTGATAGATTGATTCTGAAAACATACACTAATTTTTTAAATGCAAAACAGACCCGCTTGTGTTAGGGCCTGCACAAACAGAGGACTAGAAGAGTGGAAACAGCATAAACAATGTTGTTTATATCCAAGGCCTGAGAAAACCGCTGCCCTTTCCTCCAAAATTGCAGGAAGTATCAGAGTAACCCCCACCCATTAAGGTGGAATAAGAACCATATTTTCCACAGGAATGGACACAATTTTTCGGATAGACTGACATTAAGGGATCTTGGAGCAGCAGCATGAGTAATACAGGACGGGTTTTCCTCTAACCTGCAGTTGCAAAAGCAGAACCTCCTGGCCACAAACAATGCTGAAAAGTTAAAACTATGTAAAACTAAGTGCCACCAAACACAGTAAAAAGGCAGATGTGGAGAAATATTGACCATTATCACCGTTCTTTTGACCTCCTGTGAAGGCATAAAGACGGGTTCCTACAGCTGAGTACCTAAAAAGGAGACTTTTATGGTATCAATGGTAACTAGCCATGTGATCTGAGCCCTGAAGTTTTAGAATCACATTGGACTAGACCTGCTTTATTCCTTGTTAGTTTCGGCTGGCTTCCTTAATACATTTCTCCATTTTTCAAATCGTTGCTGTTTTAACAGAACTATATTTAAAAGCAAGCAACAGGAAGCTTTTACTTGGGAAGTTGAGGTCTAAGCGCTCAGTGGCAAACAATGAAACAGGGAGATAAAGATGCAACGCAAATGGTTGGGAACAGACCCTTGCTAGTTTCCTGCTGGGCTGACTTGTGAGCGTGTGCGAGGCCACGATATGAACTAACAGCACTGGCTTGCTTTTATTTACTCCAATTTATTTGTTCCTGTGAGAACCCCTATAAAAACAAAGTGTGGGGACAAACAATGGAAGGCTTGCTGTCTCCTCCTTGCCGGGTTTTTATTTTCCACATTATCAAATGTTTTCATCAGTGGAGTTCAGCCCATTCATTCAACCCTGTGAATCACTACCCAGATCATATTGCATTGGGGGGTTAGAAAACCCAATGAATTGCCTGTATTAGAGGAAGAAAGAAAGCAAGCAAGCAAGAAAGAAAGAAGAAAAAGAAAGGAAGGAAGAAAAAAGAAAAAGATAGGAAGGAAGGAAGGAAGGAAGGAAGGAAGGAAGGAAGGAAGGAAGGAAAGAAAGAAAGGAAAGAAAGGAAGAAAAAAGAAAGAAGGAAAGAAGGAAAGAAAGAAAGAAAGGTTTCCCTATCATCTATCCCCTCTGATACTTGTAAACAGATCTGTGGTCCTCTATGATGCTCTAGGACGGACACTCGGCTCCAAACAGTCAAGCAAGCTAGAACTTTTAAATAAGTCAGCTTGCAATTCCATAACATAATTTTATCTCCATTCCCCTTTTTGGCCTCCTTCTCCAAACAGGTATCCATGTCACAGGAGAACTCTTGAGTCGGGGGTTTGTTTGACCTAGGTCACACCAAGGTCAAGCTTTTCACCAGTTGTTAACACAAAGCTTCCAGCCAACCCACCCTCCAAATCCGGCTACACAGTCTGTTTCCATCTGCAAACGCGCTATGCACATTGGATTTTTCTCAGTTTTTCAGGAACTAACAATCCCTTCACTGTGAAGTGGTCTCAGTGACAAATAAATAGGTCAAACACTCTTCGGTGAAACTGTAGGCGCTGAATTTGCCAAATAGGGAAATGTAATGGATTTTGACTTTTTCATTTTTAAAAAGGCTTTTTAAAGTGTTATTTTAAAACCAGTTGAACAGATTGCTTTATTCCTTTATTGCACTTCAAGGGATGCTGTCTTTTAAGCAGTTTTGGGCAATCCAAACTATATTTTTGCCTTTCTGAAAGAGATCAATATTTATTCAGATTGATTTTTAAGATTTACATGTGAAAAATAGATAAAATTGGATCAAATATAAACCAAAACTAATTCTGTCAACTCCCATGAAAGTCAATAAAGCCAAAATAAATTTAGCAGATTTCATCTACCTGCATTTGAGAATTGTTTTACTTCATTATTTCTTATAAACTTACTGAGCAGAAATTTGCTTAACTCTTATCCAAGCTTCTCTTACTGAAACAATAAGACTCTCTATGGAATATTTTGCACTTGAATATTATCACCAGGATAGCATATGGCAAACTAGCGGGAGGCGGTTTATCTTCATCCTCTCTGTAAGCTAAAATTAGCACAATGTGTTTGCAGCGTTCTGCACTTGACTCGGGCCAGGGTGGTAGTCCCCACAATGCCATGCTTCTTCCACATCCTGCTAGCTTCCAGTATTTAAGCACATTGGTTGAAGGTTTATATTAACAACACAGATACATTTTAATGCAATAAAACCTCAAAATAGCACCAACGATGAAAAGTAAACTCTGTGTATTAGGAATCAACCTGAAAAACCTTCCTTCATCTGCTTCCTAAAATATAGTGTTTCAACTACAAAGTAGTTCAAATGTTTACAGAGGCTAATTGTACCACGTGGGATATATCACAAGGCTCCAAAGGCAAGAAACAATTACCTTCTTAGACAACTAAGGCTTATTTTTCTACTTGTTTACTATATGCAGTTTTTCTTGGTAGTCCGCTCCTGATACTAAAAATGCACTGTTGCTAAGAATTTAGTGTGTGCTTTCACAGGATTAAATGAAGGTGATCTGCCAATGGAAAGAGCTTACTCTTTAAACAGGAAAGCAGCTACTGGCTGGCTCTTTGAAAGGATTACAACACAAACAATGATTTTAAAAACAATGGAAGTGGTTCAAATAATACATCCCTTTTAGCTGGCCTGTAGCGGTGTAATCTTCTCATCAAATAGTTAAAAACAAACCAAAACAAAAAACTTTAGGAAGAATTAACTTTAGACACCCAACTGGCAGGTAAGCAGCAGAAAGATATTTACATTAGGAGGAGAGAACACCTCTATCTCTTAATGCCATTTAGTAAAACAGATGTTATATTAATAAGATTTTGCTGGAAATTTCACTAATGTCAGACTACAGTGTCTGTTATCTCTGTGTGCTAAGGCATATGTGTGCAGCTTGCTATCACCAGATATCCAAGATGACAAATAAATGTTCATATTGTCAACTGATTTATATCAAAAGATAAAAAAAAGTCTTCATCACTTCTCAAAAGGAGAAAAAAAAAGATAATTTCTCAAAAGCTCACTGTATACTTGACCGAGTCATATTATTCTCAGAAGTCTACATTTTAAAAAAGGAGGGGAAATGTAAATCTTCCCTAAACATTGTAAGGAAATGTCACTAAACTAAATGATACTTCACTTGACGTAACATAGGAATCCATCTTTCCCAGTCATTCCTGACCCACACCCCTCCCCCAGCGCAGATAGAATATACAGAAAAAATGCAGGATACAAGTGTTTAAGTAGGTAAATCACTTGGGAGTTTCAGTAATAACCAAAGCAAGCAGTTATATATTCCACATCTATTCAAAAAGGTGGTATGCGTTTGGGCCTTTTCAGCTATTGCTGAATGTAAAAAAAGTCAAATCCACAACACTACTTTGTACCTAGGTTTTCTGAAAAGTCAAATATCAGCGATAGTCTGTACTTTTTGATTGCTATTACAGTGCTAAGTCCTAGATTCATAATTTCTCCTCGCTGACCATGAAATTATGTGGAATTTACTGACCTTCTGCAAATTTCAATCTATGTGTAAAATGTTTCTTGAAAGTTCTTCACTCTACCTAGGTTTGTTCAACTTGGTTCTTAGAATTTCAGTATTTCAGAAGTGAAGGAAGCCATTTCAATGACCTAGTCCAGCCTCTTTTATTTCCAGAAGAAATTTCATCCCAGTGAGGTTATGTGCGGGGTCCAGCCCTGAGCACCGGGCTTGCACGTTGTCCAGTGGGGACGGGACCCTAACACCTGTGCTCCAATGACAGCAGTCTCTGCAGCTCACCGCACAGCTTCAGAGAAAGACACTGAGAAGGTCCCAGCATGAAGCGCACATAGACAAATATTTAAAAAAGAAATTGATTGGGGCGCCTGGGTGGCTCAGTCTGTTGAGCATCCGACTCTTGGCTTCAGCTCAGGTCATGATCTCAGGGTTCGTGGGTTCATGCCCCAGATGGGGCTCGCTGCTGTCAGCCTGTCAGCACTGGAGCCGCTTCAGATCCTCTGGCCCCTCTCTCTGCTGCCCCCCTGCTTGCACTCTCCCAGAATAAATAAATATTTTTTAAAAAATAGAAATTGATAACTGAGCTGGTTCCCACATAGAATCAAGCACAACCATATTCTCCTGATGTTTTAAAACCTGCTTCTGAGGTGCCAAAAAAAGTGGTTCAGCACTTTGATGGGGGGATGTAGGTATCACTGATCTGTCTCCTCAGAAATATATGGATTCTTAAGTATTCTTTCTTGCTGAAGAGGAATGTATAATAACTCATACACATGTGTGTGCAAAGCAAATATGGCAAAATGTTAACAATTGTTGAAATGGACTGGCAAGTTATGGATACTTATTACACTATTCCATTTTTCTGTACGTATGAAAATATTCATAATAAAGAGTTGGGGAAGTGCTAACAAATGCCATGTGGAAAAAGAATCTCAGTGTGAGGCTCCACCAGCGCTGCCCTGTGTTTTTCATCTTCTGCGTAGCATCCTCGGCTTTGCAGTGAGCCCCTGCATCGTGCCACATTAGAACAGAGTGGTCACCGCAGGTATAAGAAATTCCTTTCTTTAAAAGGAACTGGATTGGGGCGCACTGGGTGGCTCAGTCAGTTAAGCGTCAGACTTCGGCTCAGGTCATGGTCCCATGGTTCGTGGGTTTCAGCCCCGCATCGGGCTCTGTGTTGACAGCTCCGAACCTGGCGCCTGTTTCTGATTCTGCGTCTCCCCCTCTCTCTCTGCTTCTCCCCCACTAACATGCTGTGCGTCTCCCTCTCTCTCTCTCTCTAAAAAAATAAACATTAAAAAAATTTAAAAAGTAGGAACTGGATCATGTTTGGTTGTTAGGAAACTACCCCTACTCCCTCAAAAAGGGAGGGCTTTGCAACTAATACCAAAAATTCGAACACATTCCTGTGTCATGAGTCAGTGGTTATAAGAAGAAATTAAAATGGTCAAAATTGGAAATAGACTTTCTGATGCCGTCATGACAGGCCGACAGCACTGTGAATATAAAGCAGAGCAAGAAGAGACGCCAACGTGAAGTGAGGGACAGCAGGAGCAGGCAGTCAGCACCACCAGTAGCTTTGCAGGTAAAAGAAATAGTAGAGCTAATTTGCTATAGACAAAGACCTGCCTGTAGGTCTCGTTTCACCTCTCCACAACCACCCAGGATCAGCCTTTCCTATTCACTATTGATAGGCAAGAGATACCCCTTCCAATGACTATAAACCTAGTCCTTAAGATATATGACACTAGGTAACATTTATCTATGAAAGTAAGGATTATCTTCCTATAGCTTAAAGTTTGCCGGTAACATGGCACTCTAAAATGGAAAGGCCATGGGGTGCCTGGGTGGCTCAGTCAGTTAAGCATCGGCTTCAGCTCAGGTCATGATCTCACGGTTCGTGGGTTCGAGCCACGTCGGGCTCTGTGCTGACAGCTCAGAGCCTGGAGCCTGCTTCGGATTCTGTATCTCCCTCTCTCTCTGATTGTCCCCTGCACACACTGTCTATCTCTGTCTCTCATCAATAAATAACAAACATAAAAAAACTTAAAAAAAATAAAATAAAATGGAAAGTCCTGATATTGCCCAATATCTTCATCAAAGGCCAAAGATTATTGTGACAAGATAAGATCAGAGATACAAAAAGAAATTTTGTTCCATTCTCCATTTTAGCTGGGCTCTTGTGAGGCAATTCCACCAAGGTCCTCTAAGAACACAGAACTCTACCCCAAACTGACCAACGACGAGAGGCATGGCATTCAACACATCATCTTGACTGACACTGCGAACCTTATCTTCTCACAAGTCCCTTAATATGTGGTTAGAAAGAAGCCTAGCCTTTGCCTTAAAAGAATCCAGTAGACCAACGGCCTTATGATAAGATAGGTGCCATGTGTGCCCATGCTTCTTCTTGTTACCCATCTCTTCTTGATCACTAATTTCCTTCCCATTGCCTCCTAAAGTGAAACCGGTAGATGTGACTTGGGACATTTGAGAGTGGTGGATCATAGAAGGGACTCTTGTATGCGTGAAATCTCAGTGGCCCACCAAGTTTAGAATGACCTTTGTTTCCATGCAAACGGGCAAACACTCTCCATTGTGAAGGGAATAGTACCAGATTCTCAATATCTTGCTACAGCATCACTCACACTCAAATAAACAGCAGTCCTAACCGGAGTTTCTTTTCCATACAGAAAAACAAACCAAATGATGATGATGATGATAGCAGCTAACACAAACGCAAACACATACATAGATACTATGGGCCACGCACTATTCTAAGTTTGTGTACCAGCTTGTTGAATCTTCTTGACAACTCCGTATACAGGCACTAATATCACCCCATCACTTTTCCACAAGGAAAGCCCAACAGAAGATTGCTTCAGTTCTACTCACACACTTAAACTCCTTATCCCTGAACATTAGTGAAATGCATCAAGTGAATTGGATGAAGAAGGTAATTCCTAAAGAGAAGAACATCATGAATATGTTTGTCCCAGACATCTCCTAATGTCCCAGACACGTCTTAATGAGGGAGGGGAGAATCAAACACCGGACGGTAAAATCCTTGAGGGCAGGAACTGATTGTACTCATCCTTGTTGTCTCAGGATTTAGCATAGTGCCTGGTATAAAGGAGGTACTCTGTGAGTGAGAGAAAGAGAGAGAGAGAGAGAGAAAGAGAGAGGGGGAGAGAGAGAGAGAGAGAGAGGGAGAGAGAAAGGAAGGAAGGAAGGAAGGAAGGAAGGAAGGAAGGAAGGAAGGAAGGAAGGAAGGAAGGAAGGTGATGTCAAGCAATACCTCATCACTTCCTTCTAAAGATCCTTCCTATTTTATTCTCTTTTCTCTCTCCCCAGGGAGAGAGAACTAACTGGTGAATGCATTTCAGAAATAAGTGGACCAAAAAGACATCAGTTACTAGGTTACTTCCTAACCTGGCACCAAAAAAAAAGGTGTCAGAGTTGAAAAACCTGGCCGATTCAGGCCCTGGTGTTTCCCCACTTACACCCTATCAGAACTTAGGCAATTGTCCCCTGTAAAAGGGGGACATGGAGAGGTGGTGAAAGGCCTGCACATTTCATAGACTGAAGGCATGAAAAAGTGTGTAATTTTTAGGAAATTTTTCCTTTCCATAACCAGCATAATAGTATGTAGCTTACAGTAGGTATTCAATAAATATTAGTTAAATAATGGAAGAACAGAACAAAAGAGTCACCTGTCTCTGATACTCTAAACCCCAATTCATTAGACTTTTTCTGAGAGATTCAAAATTGTCAGGGCTGACCTCCATGCAAGGGGGTTTACTCAGGTTAAGAAGCCTTTATTTCTTTAGGTTAGAATCGGAAAAATTACATCCAACTCTACATCAAAATAAACAACACTGTCAGCCTTATGGAGAAGCAGGCCGGTCGGGGGCAAAGAAGAGACTAAAGGTGCCGGTCTTGAGAACCAAGCTCGTGGTCCACAACTCTTGCCCCTCTCTTCTGTCTGCTCCTTCTCTCCCCCCCCCCCCCCCCCCCCCCCCCCCCCCCAGGTCACAAGCGGAGAAATGGCAGCGTCATTGCTGTCATTCTGCCCCTCTGAAATAGGAGCCTGGATTAGCTCTGGCTGGCTGAAGCTCAACCCAGATAAGTGCAGAGCAATGCTGATAGGCAGCGGGAAGGAATTTGAGGAAGTGACAAGAAATGCCACGTCATCCACCATAAAGAAAGCTTTCCCACAAAGTGGCCTGGGAGGTGGCTTCACAGGGACTGCTGCTCAGAAAAATGCAGATAAACACAGAAGCCTTTCTAGCAGCAGGACAGAGAGTCAGCCACAAACAACTCACATCCTTGCCACATCCTTCAGTGACTGGTAGGAGGAAAGAGCGCACTCCCTGTCCACGTTCCCTCCTGTACAGCCAGAATGAGGAGCCTGAGCCCGAGTCCCAGCACCCTCCTGCTGCAAGGGGTCAGGATGATAGAGGCAGCAGCCTCCCCTCTGCTCATTTCTAATGTATGAATCAGAGAATCCCCAGCAATCCTGAGGATGTGATTCTTAACAAAGATTCTAGGTTACAGCCTTCCGTCACAGGGAAGGGTGTGCGCCATGTCAGAAATCAATTCTTCCTAATTTCACTCACCAAGTAATGGACATCATAATAATCTGCTAAGGCATCTGTCATTGCAAAGATTTCCACTGTTCTTCGCAAAAGTGTCATAGAAAAGTGGAAGTCAGCAAGCAGCTATTCTCCAAAGGAATTCACAAGAAAAGGGGCCTGGCCAAGAAAACGGGGGAGAGCGGGACTCTTCTGCTCGGTCACAGTTGTTTCCTTAGACAGCACGACGTTTCCTATTGGTTAGAAACAATATGGCTTTCTTTACTTATGTTTTAAAAATTTCATTCAACAGTCTCTGTTCTCACGAAAATGTATCCAAAGCTTGCCTCAGATGCCTTCATGAGGAAATCTGTACTTTGACAACTAGAGCAAAAGGTCAAATAGTTTTAGAAAAAAAATATGGTCTGTATTATTAAATAATACCAGTGGCTACTTAAAAGGGCCGGCTGGACAAGCTCCTGGACACCTATTTGATAAATCCCGCAGGTAGTGTTCAAAAATTCTCTGCAGGAAATTCTGGTTTAGATTCTGCAATCTCAAATTGTCCCAAACTTCCATCTAGAGAGAAATCAGTCATTAGCACCGCAGCAGTTTCTTAAGGGCCACAGCTGCCAGCAGATGAGATTTTCCTACCAGGTAGCCAGGGAAATATTTCAGTACAGTCCACTTTTACTCAGAACTCTTTGAGAGCACACCAAATAGGAAATGATTAGAATTACATTTACTTACTCTTACATATTAGCATTAAATTATTAGTTGTATTAGTGGCTTACATTTCCATTAAACTTGCAAATTATATAGACCCTTATTCCCATTCTAAGAGCGTCTCAATTTTCCCCCTGCATGCATATCTAATCATTTGCTTACCTCTTATCACTCTGGGAACCTACAGTCTTTAATTCCATGGATTTCCACAGGGCAAGAATCTAGGCCACCGTTTATGCACAGAAATCAATTCATCCATCACTACACTATGCATCAAAACAACATTTTAAGAGCAAAAGTTGAAGCCAGTGGCATTAAGCCAAAGCACCTCTCCTCGCAAAGGAAAATGCACTGGGATTTTTAAGAGCAAAAACGAGAGGTCACCAAGGCTTTCTGCCTCACCAAGAAATTGGGAATTTTCATGGCCCAGAATTTCTTGATTCAAATCTGGAACTCAAGACTGGCGCCCAACGAAAAGTGCTGATCATCACACGTCCCGTGCATCTCGGGGGGGCCCAGGTAAACACATTCACCTGGTCAGATTTTCTCTCTCCTTGCCCCTGGTTGAAATCACTGATCAGTGATGTTTTTATGTTTTTTAGTTAGAATCTGAAAGAGCAGTTTTGCACCATGGTGCATTTTTATAAGAGCTGCATCTCTGAAACACAGTATCTTATTAACATGATAGTTTCAAAAGAAATGTTACTGAATATCATAAATCAGAGAAACATCATTGGCCTCTGCTAAAAGTGTATTCAATCTGCTAACTACAGCCACCATTCATAAGTTATAACAATATGCAAATGTATATTAAAGCCATAAAAGTCCCCTCCCCCACATCCTTTTCCCACAGGCCAAATTAAAGTGAATTAAGAAAATCTGGCAAAGGGTACACATGGCTCTTGCCATTTCCCACAGCAAATAGGGCATTTTCCTCTGGGAATAAAGCATTTTCTTTAAACTACTGTTTATAACCCTTATCAGCTCAACAGCAATAGAGCCATCAAGTCCAATCTCTTGTGGAAAAAAAGTCAAGGTCAACAAGTACTTGCATTTTTGTTTATCTTTAGCTGCAATTGCTACTGACATTCAATTGGGTAATAAACATGAGGTCTGTCAAATGTTCCCACTGAACAGGTGATCCAAAAGCTATCTCAGAACAAGGCCATTGCCAGGTAATCAAACAATCCTGTTATAACAATTATGATTTGAGTATATTTATTTATGGATGCAAACATCAGTAATCCTGAGGGAATACTGCCCTGCCACTCCCACCACAGTGTAACAGGACTGAGGACGTTCAGGAAGACCCTCCTAGAATTACTTACCAACAATGATGTGCGTACACCCCCTTGCCCCCCAAATAAAATAAGATAAAATAAAATAAAATAACATGTGTGTTCCCATGAGCAGAGTGCCATCCCAAGGAAAGGCTTTCTCCCCTACCTCTTCTATTTAAAGGCAATTTTGTGCAGCTCAATACAGCCATGTCCTTTACTATGCCGCCCAGGTCCCTGAGCCCAGCTGCCTCTCGCTGCCTGAAAACCAATTCTACGGTTATGTGTGTGTGTCTATTTGGAATTGTTGCATTATACCTTTAAGCCAGCATGGTTGCTACATTAGAAAACACTTCATTTTAACTTGAAAAGTGCTAGGATTTGTTCAGCATGCTTAATTCTAAAGAGTCAGATAGATATTTGGAATAAAGGTCACATACTTCTTTCCAATTCATCATGAAACTCACTGATATCAACAGGAACTATGCATTTGGATCCGGACAGCACCTGGCTCCATGCCATTTTTGACTTACAGATTAAAAATAGAATCTGTTCCAGCTGTAAAAGTAAGACACGTTAAACCTACCGCTTCCATTTGAAATATGAAAATTAAATCTAAGGACCATGGCCACTATCTAAGATGATGACTCTGACCCATATAATGCAAACCTATTGCCTCCATGTCAGTTATGAAAAAAATGAGCCTAAGGAACATTCTTGGAGCCTAAAAGTAATGATTACACTTCTTGCTATGTAGCTTTTATTAACATTCTACCATTTAGCAGAGCAATTAACGTTTTCCAAAGCTGACTCCTTTCCTATCGAGAGCATTAGGACATCTGGAATCGAAGTAAAGGACAATCCTTCTAAAAATACACAAACCCACATCCTGGGAAAGAAAGTGAAAACTAAAAATGAACAACAAAAAAATTCTAGACACACAAAATGAGCACACTATTTTTAAGGACAACTTTCAATGTAGACATACTAAGTACCCGTGACAGTGTTGTTAGTCTAAAACATACTGTTTTGGGGTAAAAGATTGTCCTTCGTTTTGTAGTATTCTGCAAAAAAGGAAATGTAACCAGAGTTGTATTAGCAGCCCAAGAGTATACGATTTCCAGTCCTGGAGTCTCTTAAGACTTGGGCAGGTGACTTGAAGATTCTACATAAACAGAAACCTTAGCAGCCTGGGAAGTGAAAAGGCTGAAACACACTAGGATGTGAATCCAGTGGGAGTCCGTGAACACCAAGGCCCGTGTAACAAAACATCTATTCTGCAAATACTCAGGAAATGTTCATCAATCAACTGTCAAGCAAAGGGGGAAGTCACCTCATTTTCAGAGCAGTAAACTGATGAAATGAGTCACGGAATTCCCATGATAGCTTGGCTGGCCTCTTCCTTTCCACCCAGCCCCTGGTCCCCGCGGAGCCAGAGCCTTCCAAAAGAGAGTGGTGGCCGGACTTCCGTGGGCAACCCTCAGGAAGGAGTAGGAAAAGTGTCACTTCTGTCCCATCAGTGTGTGAGGAAAAGGCCACAGGCAACAATGGCCAGATATATTGTTCCCATATCTGGAGAGGTGAAGTCTACACTCACTGGACAGTGAGCAGGCCAGAAGAGACCTATGGTGTAGACAGCAGTTATGAGACCTTGACATCATCCCAGACCTTCCCAACCCCCCACCCCCACCTCCCAGTCCCCCCTAGGTCTGGTCCAGTCTCCTCCCCCAAAGCTCTCCTCTCCAGCCCCCTTCACTCTGCCTTATGTCAAGTGCTCAACATTTCTGAATAACTGCAGTGTGACTCCAGCCTCCCTCCACATCTATTCCTCTTTCAAGCAGGTCTGCCATGGCCCCAACCTAAGGTTGTCAATGACTCCCTAGTGCCTCCCAAGCAAACTCCCAATTCCTTAAGATGACAGATACGATCCCTCACAGTCTGGCCCCTGCTGCCTCTTGCGTTCCCTTGTAAGTCCTCCTTCCCCACATCCTGTTCTCTGCTCATGCTGAGGCACACACGAAGCTTCCAAGCTGGCATGCTTTCGCTTTCCTCCTCACCTTCACATCAACTAATTTCTTGGCCTCACATGTCCTTCTACTTCTCTATCTGTCCCGACTTCCCATCGCAGATGCACCCCCTTGGGGGAGCTGGCTGGAAGATTGGGAATGACAAGCAAGTGGTACTAGGGCCAACTCTGGGGATGGAAGTGCCTTGTGGAGAAGGACCCACATCTAAGTCCTATTCGGGCTCCGTGAAAAAGGGTGCTGTGATGGAGGAAGGATGCCTTTGTGGAAGGACAGGGACAGGAAGGACCACTTTGTTAGATGCCATTCCTCTACTTCCAAATTATACTGGACCTACTCAGTCATGAGCCTTAACCTACCATAGGCTAAATACCTGCCCTACCACTTGACTGTCAGCCTCCTGGGTCCAGGAACAGCCTCTTCATTCTGAATGCTCACAGTTAGCATTGTGCCGGCACACAGTAGACACTCAATTAAGGCTCATTAAGTTAGTGAATGGTTCGATTTCTGTCTTCCTTCTATTATCTTTAAGGTACCTCCCAGAAGTTTTACATTCATGATATTGAGCAGTATTTTTTATTTGCTCTAAATGTATTCCTTTCCCATAAAGGGATGTTCTTGGTGCTGGGATGCAGTAAACCTAATATTCATAACACACAGCCTCTGACTTTATAGCTGAAATCACATTCCCTCAGAATGTCCATTTTTAGAATGTGGTACCTGAATCTTCCCAAGCTGGCACCCCACTTCTTCACCACTTAATGAATCTCTCTGGGGCCATTAACCCTGTTTCAGCAGACAATAATCAGAATGACAAGAGCCTTCTCACCTGCATCACTGGCCCCAGGGATGGAGAGAAAACACTGGAAAATGGAGCTGACACACCATGGCCAGAAGAAGGAGATAGAAAAGGGGGAAGGGTCTCAAAAAACAACTGGCACCCTGGGCTCAGATTCAGAGAGGCTGCCACCTACTTCAACCACAGAAATCAAGACTAGCTTAGGTGCCAAGAAGTGAAAGTAAGATTGGGTTGAATAGGAATCCAGGCTCTACCCAGGCTCTATCTAGACGGACGGGTCCATCACATATTTATCGGGTACCAGCTGTATCTGCAGCACTGTCCCAGGAGCTGAGGGAGGCCCAAGAGGGGCCATCTCCCTGGATTCCCCTTGTGAGGACCCGTGGGAGAATCTGCCTCCAGTCTTCACAGCAGTCAAAGGGATTCTTCCAAACAACTTCCACAGACTCTGTCAATCTTGTAACTAATTATATTTCAGTCTTCATTTTGGCTTCTAGGAAGCTCAGAGCCAAACTGACTACTTCTAGCAACTGTACATGGTCTCTTATGATTCACATTGTTCTGAACTACCCTTATGACTGGCTTCCTGTTAGCCCTCCTTTGGTTCTCGTTTCTTCACATCTTGATTTTATCCTATTGTTTACTATACACTTTTGTTACTTTCCTTAAACCCTTTCTCAGAATGGAGGAGAGAATATAGAAGAATGTTTTAAAATTAAGATATGTCCTCTTCCCCCAAAGTATCAAAATACAAGGGTGTCAAGGCACTATCAGGCTGCTATCATGGGGCAGTCAAAGAAAGATTCAAAATAAGGCAAATAAAATATTTAAAGAGACAACAGTGATCAAATGCTAATAATCTAGCAACAAGCAAGTTCAGTGTTTTCTACACTCACTCTTCAATTCCCCTTTCCTTAATATGTTAGTATACGTGCTGCCAAAGCGAGCACTCCCCTTTCCTTAAAAATACACAAATTTGAAGAAAAGTTAAAGATTTCCTAGGTATTTTCATATTTTCTTTTACTCTTGATGTGGAAAGAAAGAAAAGAAAGTTCTACCTCTTTCGCCCTTTGTTAGGAAATAAGATGGAGGGAATGCATATGGGGTTGATATTGGTAAATGGGGGAAAGCCAAAGCTAATTGTACTAATCAAACAGAATGCTTTTAGGTTAAGTAATTATGGAAAATTATCTGCAAGACTGAACTAATCCACAAAGCCAGACACTTGAGCACAACCCAACTTACCAACTACACTTCTGGGACCAATCAATGTAAGAGGTAGACAACGCCTACCTCTTTTTAAGGAAAATGCTTGGCATAAATTTACTGTTTGGGTTAGTTTTTGCTAGGCCAACAGCCAAAACCTCTACCACTATCCTTAATTAGTGCTAGCATTCATGGAGGAAAGAGATAAATTCAGGAGCAGAGCTGACTATCCCATCCCATGGGGTGGAATCATGTCTGCTGCAGGGAACGGCACAGACATAAAAGGGTCCTCCCAGGGTAACACGGGGTCCTGTCTCAGCATTCATCCTTAACCCTACCCTATGGTCCCTTAAAAGACACTAAAATGCTGCTGCCAGTCCCCATGCATTCTCTATTAGAAGCCCATTCAGGCTCAGAGAGGATGGTACCCAAGAGTAGGCAGACCAAGCAATTATGTGGGCAGCATGATTTAAGGTACATCCCCAAGCCCATTCACCACCAATTCTGAAAGGACTACCCGTTGAATCTTTTCTCCAGTGCTTCTGTTAAAATGTATCTCTGGGAGTCAGGACAGGTAAGACCTCGGTATCTATTTACATTTTGACTGAGATTGCCATGTGATTAGCCATCTGGCACCCAGAAGAAATCAGTGCTGAGAGAATGTAGTGTAATCACAGTTTGAAAGCATGAGGGGGTTTCCAATCCTCTTTAATAAATAATTACCCACCAATGGCCATGTGCCTATAACTATTCTGGGCACAGGAGATTTAGAGATGAACAAGACATAGCCCCTTCCCTGGAAGCATCCTGGGGAGGCCGATGCATGAATGGCTCCCTTCAGTATACGAGAAAGGATATGCCACAGGACACCGTGACAACACAGAAGAGGGGTACTTCCTCCAGGCTAGGAGCTCACAGTACTTCCTGCAGATGACACTTAACTTAAGTTTAGAAGTTTTAACTTGGGCTACATAGACCTTCCCCCACCAGGAGTCCATGGTTAGAATTCAGAAGATCCATGTACTCAGAAGGGGAACAATTTACATTTGAGTCTCACTAACCTCTAACTGAAATTAACATTTCTTTCAAGCGCATATCTAGGTAAGTAACAAATCTCAGAGCCATTAGGACCTGAGACTTTGTCACCAAAGGAAATCATATTTACACATAACAATATAGTTGTTATAAAGACTTTAAAACATCATTTACATTTATCACTTTCAAAAATGTGGTAGACAACAAACAGAATTACAGCTAGACCTTGTTATTTAACACGTATTTAGTAAAGCACTTACATCATTATATTATAATTTGTTGTAAAAAATATTTTGATAACCGAATTTCAGTACAATTAGTTTCCCCTGTAGACCTATGTATTTTACCTTATGCATTAATAAACATATTACCCCGATAAGGCATCCATTGACTTTACTACATTGCCAAAGGCATCAGTATGAGTCAGCAGCCTGGTCACTACTGGTGGAGAAACCAATGATGACCCCGAGGTTCAAGGCAGTGGAGGCTCCCGAGGGGCCAAGTGGCTCTGCGGGAGGGCTGAACGCAGCTCCCGCAGGTGGGCTGTGGATCACAGCGGATCTCTCAGGGCCTGCCGGATGCTAAGCCTCTTCAGCGGCAGCCAGAGGACCAAAGTAGAGATGGCCCTCTGCAAGTAAGGCCACATATCTCCCACCTGGCCTTTCAGGCAACAGCTCTGATCACCGAGTTCACTGTGTCTGGGCCACTGGCAACGTGAGATTTCACTCCAGCTATTCCAGCTCCCTAGGAATAGTCTGTATTTAGAGAATATCCCACTTACATACACTTGACGTTCTTGGGAGCACACACAAACTTCCAGAGGGTAAATACTCTGACCTGCTGGTCCTTATAGCCCCATCCAGAGCACCTGCCACACAGTATGTGCTTAATCCACTTCTGATGACTTGACCAGAATGTATAAATTTACATCCCCCCACAATACAACTTGTGACAATATTTTGGCTCATCCGCAAAAACAATTACAATTCTAAACTCTTTTCATCTCCTTGGGCTACATTAAATGAATACTTTCCTAAAATTAACTTCCTCACTTCTGCCTTGCCAAGAATGACACAGTGTAAAGAATCTACCACCTGGGACAATGGGTTCTCTCCTGATTTATTTTCTTGGGTAGAAACTGAAACACAGGTTTAAGCTGTGCCAGGCTGTGTGTGGTAGCCCTGGAATGCCTAGGAAGGCTGACCTGAAAAACAAGTTACTGCTTATAGCTTAAAACCCAATGCAGAAGAAGGAAAGTGAGAGAGAATAAGAGAAAAGAAGGGCCTTAGTTAGAAACAGCATTAAATAATTTAAATAATGACACATTAAGATCTGGATTTTTAAAGCTCAGGTCGCCATTTTCCTTATTAACATGAGGCAGTAAAATCCATGTTATCAATATGAGAGTGGGCTATGTTCTTCTATACGTGATGCATTTGGGGAAAATACCTTACAGTTTTGGAAAGAAAGAACCGAGAATTACAAACATTTAACTATGAGTCCACAACAGTAGAAAATACATTCCACTCCCACTGAAAAGCTAATGCTATGACAGAGAGGCTTTCTATAATTTACAGCAAACTGAGGGAAATGGAGAAGAAGGTACTTTTTTAAAAAGTTTTCATACTTTCTGGCTACAGAGCCAAATGATGAATTGAAATAGCATCATTATTCATATAATTCTTTACCACTCCTTTTTTATTTAAAACTATCACGTAATTCTTGAAAGACCACTACAATTAATTCTAGGAAAGTCAGAGAATTGGGGTATAATTTCAGAAGTTCTACAAGTCACACTGGAGTTGGTATTTCTTAAGAGACAACCGCAGCAGCAACAACAAAATGCCCTACAACATGCACGCTTCCCTCACATGCACCAAAACTCCAGTGTCTGCACAGGTGACAATGGCCAGTGTCAGTAGTGAAGTCTACGTCACATACCAAGCCCACTCTGACACTGCAAACCAAAGGGAAAACAAAATTATGGTTTTAAAGCCATACTTAACAAGTATCATGTCTTTTAAATTTCAAAAATTAGAATATAAATTTGATAAGATATCCAGACTATGAGTTCACACATAAATAAAAGTGAGCAATTAATAGAAAATATAAGAAATGATCCTGTTGACTAATGCCCTGTCTTTTCCACCGGAGGGTCAGACCTATTCAAAGCCAATCACATGAGGATGGAATCAGTAAAGGTCAATCAAAGGCAGGCTGAAACTCCAACTGTCTAGCTGACCTTCAGAGCTTGTGACAAATTGCTATCAGTCAATGTCAACTAATGACAGGAGCTCTTTGGCTAATCAATTGTTCTAAAAATGATCAAGAAAACTACTCACAGGACAGCTCATTTTCACATCAATGCCCATGAAGTATGAAAAGCTCATTTTTTGAGTTTTTAATAAGCTCATAAGTAAAGCAGTTACTTGGTAACAGAGGTCACCTTACAGAAAAAGACAGAACCTTTGTCTGCCTTTTACATATTCTTTTATTACCATATTTTAGTAAAATTATGCTATGGATATGCCAGAGGGCTACATAATAAAGTAGGTAACACTTCATGCACTTTTGAAACAAATACTTCTGTGTTGGAGGGAAATATATTTGGGAGTAAATAATTTCAAATACATTTTCCAGTTGTTTAAGATGAAAAACACTGACATCAAGTTTACCAGCAATACTGCCTAAAAGTCCGAAGATGCACTCTCCGTGAAAACACTTATGGTCAAGTGCATGCCCCTAAATACACAGTTACTACTTTTTAGATGACAAAGTTATTTTTCTTTGTTTTAAGAAGACCTGCTTTCATGATGTTAGAAGTCAAGAGAATGGAGAACAAAAAACCAGTTACATTTGATGAGTTAATAAAAGGAAAGGTGATGATAGCAGGGGGTGTTCTTGGGAAAACAATTCTGTCTATACATCGCATTCAATGTGTTTGATAAGTTAATGATATGGACCTTTTGATAACAGGGATTTGCTGAGTATAATAACTTCCCCTTTCTTTTTTACACCTGCCTTTTCCCATCAGGAAATCATTTTCCTCTTCTGCCTGCCACTGCATGCAAAGGCCACCCTTTAATTTGCAGTCCAACATTAAATGTAACTAAAGTCACACTCGGGCTGCAGTGGTCTAAGGGCTAAGGCCTGCGGTCACAATTACATTTTACTTCTCTCTCCGAAGTGTATTAGTCAAAAAGCATTACAGCAGCACTGAAATATAAGACGTTCCTGCAGAAGCATAAGGCTTACGAAGTGTTAACACATATAGATCATTCAAGTTACCCTGACCAACAGACAAATGGAATGAAAAAAACCCAAACAAACATTTTTTGATTCATGGGGTTCTTAGGTTATTATAAACACTGTTCTAAAAATCAGTTGGAATTAAAAAAAAAAAAGGCAAAGAAAACTGTTTCTAAACCAGCAGTATTCACTTTGTGTTTTCATCTGAAAAACTGCCGATTACAGATTACGTCCCAAGCTCGAGTTGCTACGGTAGTTTTTCAAATTAAAATATCTTCTGTGGCCTCAACCACTCTCAAGTTGTCCATAGGAAAGAAATAAAGGAGGGAGGGCAACACTTAAGCCGAGACATAATTGGAAGTATGTGAAAAATGAAGTGTCAGTTTGGTCAATAAAGGGCAAAGGTCAAGGGGAACTGCAGCCCAAACTCGGCGAGAAATGTGCTCATTAAGACATCCAATCAGAGAGCTCCTTCCCACCTATCCCATTATTCATCGGACAGCTGACTGTTTCAAATGCTCGGGTTTGGCCTGTTATTACTTTTCTTCTTCATGTAAAAAGGCAAGCTGGTATATAAACCGTTGCTTAGTCATCTGGAACATAATGTGGCCCTTCCCCACCGCCCCTCGCCCTGCTCCCCACCCCTCCTCCCATCCAGCTCTGCCCGCTGGCCCCCAAAGCCTGAAACCACTGCCTTCAGATTCCCTTCAATAATAAATGGGCCTGCCTTCCACCTATAGGTTGCCCGAACTCATACAAAAGCTGGCGTTGGGGGTGGGGGTGGGGGTGAGGGACTCTGGGAGGCACTGCAACTATTGAACATTATTATAAAGAAATAGCAGTGCTTTTCAATTACCCCTCTTTAAAGAAACGTGCTGGTCTTGCTTTTTTTTTTTAAGTGGGAGCAAAGATGCTATCGCTGAACGGAGTCCTGCCCCCAAAAGGAGAAGTTCCTGAGTGGGTTTTAGAGGCTTCAGCAATCATTAAAGTCCTTTAGAGTTGAAATGTTTTACATCAGATTTCAACAGAAAAATACTACTTCTTCTTTTTTCTCACAAAAGAGGGAGAATAAGATGAGCTTTAAATGGGAAATGCCCTGCAAGAGAAATGTCCTTCTTTGTTTTGTGTGCTCCTGATCTCCATTCAATAAATCTTTGAATGAGCGAAACGGTATAGGCTCTTAATACATAATACAAATTAATCATATCAATCATCAGGCTCCTCTGTAAATATCTCGATCATTCTACTTAACACAAAAAACTGGATTCTCACTCCCCAGCAGAGTATAAGCCCCCTGAGGCTAACGCTGATCCTGGCTTACTCATACCTCCATCACCATGGCAGAGACAGGGCCAGACCCAGTACACACCCTGGGGAAAGAGACCGCAAACTGGTAAACAGAAAGAATGTCTGCCAATGATCTATTTCCATTCCTAGCTGCACTAAAGCACTGGAGGACGTTGGCGTTAGGAGCTTGGGCTCTGGAATCAGACTGCATGGGTTCGAGTCCTGACTCTACTACCTCCTAAGCCGTATGGGACTTTGGGCAAGTCTTCTAGCCTCTCTGAACCTTTGTGATCTCCTTTACAAAGTGAGGGATGGAAATACCTATACTGACTGACAGCCCTTAATATGTTATTGCACGATTTTATTACTGTCATATATTCATCACTCTTGACTTTGAACCAAAAAAGGAAGACGAGCCCAAACTCAGAATGTGGTCAGTCATAGCTTGTGAGTTGTAGAGTGACGCAGCAGCCCTCCTGGGAAGGAGTTCAAATACGGCGGGGCAAGGCACCGGGTGTGCTTGGTGTTCTCCCACTCCAAACCACGCACTTCCTAGAGTAGACCCTGATTACGGTCAGAAGGGCAGCCTCATGGTGGGATAAAAAAGACACAGGAAAGAGTCATGTATCTGCCAGTGTGCACCTCATCCTATGAGATTCTGCTTGGGGTCATGAAAACACCCCATCCTAAAGTAGTTCACAAAAGCAAAGCCAAGAGACCAGATCCTGACAGTTACTTTAATATTTCTGAGCTTTATATTTTTCTCTTCTGCAATGGGAAGGGGGCAAATAAGAGACAAGCTTAAAATCAGAATTCAATCTCATACCTTTGGAAGTGCTTTGAGGAAGTTAGAAAGTACATAAAATCAATGTCAAAGCAAAAGCGGCACAACCCACAACCAAATACAGATGTTAGTTTTGCCTTTTAAATGCCACCTTTGAGGAGTTTCTCTATGAAAGAATCAATTTCCTACAAATGGCCACAAGTGCCAATATCAAATGAAAGCAGATGCCATAGGAAAAGTTGCCATGGTAAACAATTTGAGTTGGGGGAAAGATAGAGTACATAAATCATGAACAAACATTAAATCCCTGAAGAAGAATCTTTAGCAATTTCTTAATTATGTATCTTACATATACCATTTCTAGAATGTCCAGGATTGGATTTTCTGTTTTATTATTTTTTTATGCTTAGGTAAAAATTTAGACTGAAACTATTGCATCAATCACAACAGTCGCTAATTTGGCAAATCATCAGGCACTCAAAATCCCCCAACTGGCTGGAAGGCTAACTAGGAATTGTCACTATATTTTGAAATCTGTCAGAATATTACAAATTTTCTGAATGACTTATTTTATTCTGTTTACTTTGAAAGTCCAAAAGAACAGGACTCGGTTGAGATATGGCCTATTATATGCCTACCTCATGCACAGATAAGGTTATTTAACAGAGGACCAGAGTCCAGGGATTTCTTTTTTTGTGCCACAGGTGCCATAATGAAGTGGTGAAAAATGAAAAGGAATGAGGAAAAAGAAACAGTAGAAATAATACAGTAGAGAAATTTTTAAAATATGTATTACTCCTGTCCATGGGGGAAACACCTCTTTGGATATGTTCTTGACAGATTGAGTTATTTCTGTCTATTGGGTATGTATACAGACATATTTATGGATTTATAAATCTTTTGAAGAGGGCTGTTATTTACCCAGTTGACTAAAATGGACTCAAACTGTGTAAATAACTATTTAGGACATGCACTATGGGCCAAATGCTGGCGCAGCTCACACATCCATGGCTGCCAGAAAAGGCAGGCCAGGGAAACGTGGAAGAGCCGCTGTACGCAGTTAATCCGGAGCCTGCACAAAGGCCCTGCCCCACAGGTCTCAGAGATGCATGAAGGTTTAGAAGGGTCGCGGTTGGCATGGAAATGCACGGAAGTTACTTACAAGCATCATTCAGCACTTAGCAAGGGCTGAATGAAGGCCACCGCCCACCCCCCAGAAGTCACAGAGAAAGGCAGGTGAGACGAAAGGAGGGGCTCCTGCATCCACAGTTATCAAGTCACCGGGTGGGGTGCAAGTCCACAGAGAAAGCTTCTATGAGGTCATGGGGAGGGGAGTCCTTGTCTTTAGTTCTTTGGTAGAGAGCCAGGAAAGAGGGCATGATGAGAAGAATGTCAGACAGATAATCAGGAAATTGAACGTTTAGGTCTGATGCTGCACCAAGACCTCCAGAAATCGCTCAATACATCCATTACCTTATTTTCCTTATCTGTGAAATGGGGCTAGGATTGTTTTAGAAAGGTTCAACTGAGCTCATTCAAATGAGATCATTTCTATGAAAATTCTTAAAAAACAGATTAGGTGGTGAACTTCTATGAAAAAATATCAAGAGAAACAACATAAGCAGCAAACTCAGGTAATCTGAAAGGTAGATGCCTCCCGGTTACAATCAAACTCATTATTAAATTGGTCTTTGGAGAACACCTGCTGAAGGAAAAAGAAACATACAAGATTCCTAATTCCCTGTTGTGACACGTCAGAGGGGAAGAACAGGGCTGGGGCCTTTGGCCTCTCAAAATCCTTTTACCAGGTTATGTTTGAGAAAACATATATGCTACCATTTTAAATTCAGGTACATTTCAGCAGTTGACAAGCCTTCAAAGCAACAGCTATGCTACCTGCCTGTTCCTAGGGGAGATA
>NC_043703.1:110476108-110579376 GCF_006229205.1 Suricata suricatta | reverse complement strand
TATATATATATATATACATGTTTTAAAAAGCAAGAAATGAAAAAGAAAAGGAAACAAACAAAACAAGTGGTATGACCCCATGTAACAAGTTTGGAGTATAGGAAAAGAGTATTTACATTCCATTCTCACCTTTTTTGAAAACTCACGGTCTGAGTTGAAAATAGGGCTTTCTGTTGAAGGTGCTGACATCACCTTAACTATAGCGCCGTGAGCAGCAACACCAGAACATGTACGTACACACACTTGGAAGAAAAAAGGCTACATGGATTTGTGCTGCGTATCTTCTTCCAGTAAAAGTCAGAGGTCTGAGGTTACCTCTTTCAGCCTCAGCCCTGAACCAGTTTACTATTCTGGCTCCATTTTTTACTAGACTTATAGTTGTGGTGAAGTCAGCAACTTTTCTTTGAACAATAAAGTATTTCAAATGCTTAAAATTCTATGTGTAGACGTTATTCCCAGTCCAAAGAGCATACACGTGCATTAAAAAAAAGAACCTTCTTGGTTTTGTTTCCAAATGAATTATGTCAAACTCATTTTAGACTTTGCAGTTCTAATTGGTACAGCCCAATTACGTAAGAAAACAAAATTCTTTTGTTGTCTAATGGCACTCCAAGGAAACATGATCCTCAAACCAGATTTTAAGGTATGCGCCTCTACTGTGGGCTCAGAGTCCACTTCAATAAATCCGTCTATTTATATTCAGATGGAGAATACTATTTAAAGCTTTGGTTGCGCTGATTGAACACAAAATTCAACTGTGGTTGATCTCACCAAAGGCAGTACAAGAAAGACATCTGAACACTCAGTCACCTTTTCGCTGAAAATTAACTTTACATTTAAACTTTATTGCCTACTAGCTACAGTCAGACCTGTACATCCATGGACACCCAAGTACACACACAGGTATGTGCATTCAAGGAACAATACAAGTTAAATTGATCTGGTTTCTTTTCACTTCTTCCTAATTCCCTGTAGTCAGTTGGGCAATGAAGTCAAGCACTTAAGAGATTCGGATAAGTAAATCCAGCAAAATGGCTTCAGCCCAGTGGAGAGGGAAAGCCTAACATAGTTCCTAAAAGGCCCACTGCCTTCTATGCATCTGAAGACATCATTAACTTGGAATCCTGGAAGGTATCTCTTCATGATCTCTTGAAAAGCCTCTAAGGGCAAGTAATCATAATACTTTCTTATTTGTAGAGCAGGGTATTAGTGGCATACTATTCACGCGCATTCGAACTTCTAATCTACTCTAAGCTTGCCCTCAGTCAATTCGCTGACCCTGTTTTATGGAGGTGGCCAGGTGACAGGCAGTTAGGCAGCTGGAATGGCACAGAAGAAGAAAGGGTCCAGGGAATAAAATAAGAGAAGCTGATTCTCATACTGTAAGGGGTTTATGTTCTAGAAAAACTGTATAAATAGTCACTAACTAGACATTCCTGGTTTTTCAACCCTTAAAAATGAAACAAGTAGCAAAAGAGAGTGAGAGCACCTCTCCTACCTTGCTCACTGCTGTTGTCCCCACTGTGTGAGGTGTGGCCACCGCTGGAAGGGCCCGGGGTTCCTCCTGAACGAGTGGATGCTGTGTCATCGTGATCTCTGTTCCAAGAGGGCTGTGGGGGCACAAATCAGAAATCCAAATAGAGTGGTCTGTTAACACTGGTCCGGCGGGCTCCCGGTGGACAATGACAACGCGATGGGCGGCCAGAATGGACGGCCATGCCACCTCTCCCGTTCCCCTTCACAGACGGTGCCAGCCCAGAGCTGCACTGGCACATTCAAAATCTGCCAATTTCTGCTTCTGAGCTAAAATAATATCTACAGATAGTTATTCTGTAAGTAACTATATGCTTTATTACCAAGGAAAACAAAAACATTCCAGGCAAAGAAGCGGGGGCAGAATAGAAATGATGCCATTTGATTCTGACTATATTTTTAACGTCAACAAACCCTCTGGCACAACAGTCTGCTACTACTCTGAACGTGCAAAATAAGAGTGGCCGTGTACAGCACTGCAGTGTAGAGAGGCCCCTGATTCATCCTAGAAGACAAACATGGCAGAGCTGCTAAGACCTTACAATTAGGCCGGGGTCCATAATAGCTCGTAGGTGTCAGCTGTTTGCCGGATGGCACACGGCAAATGGACCAGGCACAGGGACAAAAAAGAAATGAGAATAACAATAGATTCACATGGACTGTGTACACTCAGCCCCATGCCGGGCCTTCTTGTACTATTGAACGGAAAACAGATGTTGCTTCTTATCACTGGGTGCATTTGAAAGTAACATTCAGATAGGAAAAATTGGCAGTAAATTAAATTCTTGGGGAAAACAATCATGGCAACACTTCTCCCAAATCTCCCTTTATCACCAGAAAAGATTTTAATTAGCTTTTAGTGCTAGCTTTCAAAAACAGCCTTATGAGTCACTGGTCATCCTGCACAGTAGGAATAAGGCAGAAAAGAAAGCTGGTTCTTGGCTGGGAAATGATATTTGTCTTCAAGATTATTAGTGGAGAGGCAGGATGATCTTGTGTCTAAAATATGTCTACATCATTTCAGTCACAGGATGTCACGGTTCATGACTGGGTGGTGGTAAAGTTTACTGACCCTCCCCACGCTTTAAATATGCCTGGCAAAATCAACGTGCTCTTTGCTTATGTCTTGAAAGTATTTTCATGTCCCAGGGAAGATAAGAAAGGCTGAGGAGATCAAAATGTTTCTGACACCCATGGAGAGAAAAGGAAAGATCCCATCTAAGAGGTGTACTGTGTCAGAATCAAAGGAAGGGTCCCCGTTCCTGAAAAGGAGCCTTGCCCGCCACCTGCCCTATACTCTTGGCCAGAAGGTTAACGCAGCCCCCAAATTAAATGAAGTCACAGAGAGACACGCCACTTGTGCATTTGACTCAACCATTATGCATATTCTCAAAAACAGTGCTAATTGATCTGCTGATTCAGTGACTGAAAGATAGGCGTGCTGTGAAAGAAGTGCCCTGGACAAACACGCATTCTGCAGCGTGCCGGAAGACGCATGCTGGAAGACGTGATCTGAACAGACGCTCAGAACGCCAACAGTTAATGCATAAATTTTCAGTTTGTACAACTGCGGCTCTAAAAGGGGGACTTGTTTATTCAGAGCTCTGCAGAAAGAATGGTACAGCACCCAGGGGACAGACAATGCCAGGCACAAAACCCCGGTGCCTCGACATGTAAAAGGATGTTTTTCTATGTGCTACAAATCCCACTTGAAAATATAATTAGAAGGAGAAAATGGCAAACTATTGCATTAACTGTAATTGAACAAAAGACCGGCAAGGCATGTGGGAGGCTGCGGGAACCCGTGGGAGTTTCAGGATGCATGAGATCCTGCGAGTGACATCTCCTGGGCTCTCTCATTTTATTTATGTTGTCCCTCACTACTATTGTTGACTGGTGATCTGACTCGTAATTAATAGAAAAGCCACCGATAACAAGCTAAAATACAGAGTAACAGAATAACCTCATCAGAAGCATGTTTGTTAATCTGATTAAGACTAGGACTCCAGAAAGGTGACTTAGAACCCAAGAATTATTCCATGTTACACAGGAAACTGTCCTCCTTTATGCTACAACAGACCTGATATATTCACTATCTTTTAATGAGCTCCACTGATTTATTCAGCTCTGCTCTGCTCCCTCCCCCACTTTTCTACTGTGCAGGATGTAGATTAATTCAATGCTTAATTGTTTAGTAAATTCAATTTTCCACATTCTATTCTGCATAGCTTTAGCTAAGGTTCTTAAATCTTCAGCAGTGAGCCCTGAGCCCAGTGTTTGTGATCTGTGCCTACCTTTTTTCATCACCATTTTTCTTCATCCACCACTTAATTCACCATGAAAAGATTTTCCTTGCTGGAAATTCTGATTCCGCTATGATCTGTGAGCCATTCCGATTCATTGCATTTTCATTGTGTTGGGTCTTAGATGCCGGGCTCCTCTTTTCTCACAGCTATCGCCACATTATACAGGCATTCATGCAAGAAATGTTGGATTCCACCTCGGTTTATCCAAATTTCGTGCAACCTATATGTTTAAATTTGTGTGTTCATCAAAGGTAGGAGCCAATATTTTCCACCTCTTCCAGAAAGGCCTGTGAATACTGAGGGTACTTCGCTGAAATGAAATCTAACTTTTGTGGTCCTCTCTTAAATTAGCATTTTGGGTATTAGCATTTCAAGAACGGTGGAGTCACACAAAACTGAGCATTAGGAGAAATCCACAAGGTTACCAAAACAGAACGAGAATTACGTCTAGTTCAGTTCATTAAGCATGATTAAAGTCTAAGTATCAGAAATAGCTCATGAACTCTCTGGCATAAATATGTAAGACAGCCCTAATCAGAAAGAACTCCCCCAAAATCCATCTACCCGAGAGTCTCAGTTACGATAACGAATCTCTGTGACTCTATGTGGTTACACCAAACAGCATCATTATTATTTTTAAAATAAAATATGTGCATACAATTATGTACATATATCTGTGAAGTTGTGAGTTGCTTGGGGCCACTTGTAAAGTAAGGCTGACAGAATAAAATCAATGATGCATTGCATTAGATGTATAGCAAACCAGAGTCATGGTTCTAAATTAAGTCCCAAGAAAGCTTTTTTCTTCAATGTGTATAATTTCAGAGTAAGCAATGTCTATGTTCTCTCCTATTGGAAATCCATTAAGACAAAAGGTCCTAACTCGAAGTCCAGAGACCTCCTAAAGACTTTGGGGGTTGAGGGTGTCTTGTTTTAACAATAATTTTGTTTGTAGACATACTTGCATTTTTCCCCTGGGGACAGTGTCCATAACTTTATATCAGATTGTCAAAGGGGTATGTGATCCTTTCAAAGTCTGGGAACCACTGCTCTAGGAGACATTCACAGGACCAGATGGAAAAGTCATGGCTGGAAAGATGTTCAAGATCATGGAGTCAACCCTTTAACCCGACATTGAGAGCCACACGTCCTCCAGACATTATTTCTTTTATCATAAATAACACAGCCACTACGAGGCTTCATTCCTTCAGAAAGCTCTTGGTCAATAAACAAATTTATCATAAAACATACAAACCAGTTTAATTGTCTAATTGTAGAGCCCTAAAAGGCAGTCATTTTAAATATGTAGGGCAAGCCTTCGATTCTCCCCATCTTTTCTCTCTTCAATGGTTTGAACACTTCCATGCCTACTATCATTCCTCAAGAATGCTTGAAAACAAGGGTTTTTTAAATGAAAATATGCTAAAGTTCATCCAGTGGCATTTTTAAATTTATGAGGTAATTATACAGATGTTTTGTAGTCAAACAGAGGTAATGACCTCCTTGACCACAGGCTCCTCCAGGGCACAGATAATATCTGGATCTTCCCTATCTTGTTCTTTCTTGACTCAGCACAATGTATGGTGCATGCTCAGCATTCGCTCAAAGCTTAGGGAACTAAACTGAATCATTCACTATTTATTGTTCTACCAATATCCTAACCGATGAGCTGCAACTGCCCAAACTATCCTTTCTCCCGAATAAAGCCATCCATTGGTAATTTTTCCTCTCTCCATCTTTTCCATCAATGCCTTAATTTTGGACATACTTCCAGTCCTGGTATCATCTTCTATGTTTCCCTTGGACAGTTCTTTCACTATTGTGATCTGAGTTATCACCCATATGCCATGAAATTTGTGTCTCTGGATCTCTTCTTTAGTCTTTAGACTCATATGTCCAACTACCTGCTAAACCATTTCCATGCAAAGATGTCCACCTCACTCAACAAGTTTAGTGCTAAACTCTTCATCTTCCCATCAACATCCTACTCATTCTTCTTTTATTGATCCTAGTAGGTATAACCCCATCCATCCACGGTATAAACCAGAGATCCATCCATCACACCTCTCTCTCCCCCCAAACCCCCGGCTTCCATATAATCAGTCCTCATGTCTTGTTCACTTGTGTCCCTAAATAGGTCACAAAGATCTCTCATTTTTCACCTTAGTGATTGCTGGTCTTGTTAAGACCCTCCCAGATTAAAAAAATTTTTTTAACATTCATTTATTTTTGAGAGACAGAGAGACAGCGTGAGCAGGGGAGGGGCAGAGAGAGAGGGAGACACAGAATCTGAAGCAGGTTCCAGGCTCTCAGCTGTCAGCACAGAGCCCTACGTGGGACTTTAACTCACAAACTGTAAGATCATGACCTGAGCCAAAGTCAGACATTAAACTGACTGAGCCACCCAGGTGCTCCAAGGCCCCCCAGCTTTAAAGAATTCAGTCAAATGGGGTACCTGAGGTGGCTCAGTCAGTTAAGTGCCTGACTTCAGCTCAGGTCATGATCTCGCTCCGCATCAGGCTCTGTGCTGATATCTCAGAGCCTGGAGCCTGCTTCAGACTCTGTGTCTCCCTCTCTTTCTCTGATTCTCCCCCACTCATGCTCTGTCTCTCACTCTCAAAAATAAATAAACATTAAAATTTTTTTTCAAAGTGCAGTCAAATCACTTCCCAGATTTAAAAGAGTTCAATTCCACTAGAATATAAACTCCACAAGGATCAGTCCGTTTTGCTCACCATTGTATCCTGCCTATGAAGCTCAGCACACAACGCTTAGAGGCATGTTTGTTGAATGAATGAATGAATGAATGAATAGCTCCCTACTGCCTACAGAACACCACAGTCTGGGATCCTTAGCCTTCATACAGTTAAGTCCTCAGAGTCCACCTGCCGCGGACCATTCCTCAAGCTGTTCCTTGTGCTCCAGTGTGTGACTTCTGGCCGATATGTTCTGCTTGTCCCTCTAGGCCAATCCTCATCCTCCCTTCCTGCCTGGCTCCAGCCCCTAATTACCTCCTACTTGCTAATTAAGTTATAGACCAGATATCACCTCCCCCAGAAAGCCGTGCCTGATACACACACACACACACACACACACACAACGTCCCCCAGGACGAGTGAGGCTGCTCTCCCCTGAGACATGCGCACGTCTGTCATGTCACCCTTGTACTGTTTTGTGATGACCCATAGAATTCTACACTGTGAGTGCTTTGAAATCCTACTCTATATCTCATTCATCCTCATACTCTCCACCCCAGTTAAGTGTAACACGCTAAATACAATATGTTCCTAGATGAACAAATGAACAAATGAATGTACATTGAACAAATGAATAACTTAAGTGATATGCAGAGGATCCCTCTACATGTTAAAAATGTCTCATACACTTGCATTCACACAAACACACACCACCATAAAAAATATATATGTTAATACTCAATTATAGTACCACATCGTCAAAAGAAAGGAAATTCGAAGGTAGCCATATCCCAGTTTGAAATCTGGCTGCACCACTTACATGGTCTTAGACAAATCACAATCTCCCTAACTCTTAATATCCTAATCCATAAATGGGAAAAGTACTCCATTGTCAATCCACTTCAATTAAAAAATCATCATCATCTATCTATAAGCATAACATATGTGTATTTCCGGGCATGCACCAAGCACTCAATAAATGATAGCTACTAAAAATTTTAATGTAACAGAGTAGGTTGACCTAGTTAAACCTGAAATATCTACAGGTGTATTCAGTTTATAGACCTTCTGGAAAGAATAGTTAACCTGAGCTGACTTAGTATATAGTTTGGTATGCCTTAGGCTATCTCCCAGCTGGTGTGTGCTCAGGGAATGCACACTGATCTTATTTTCACCTTCAAATAATGTGATTTTACAGGTGGTTTGCTCCTCCCTACCCCATCAAGTTTAATTTGATGCCTAATATTTATAAATCACTTTACAGTATACAAAGCACTTTGACGTATCTTCTCACTTGGTCATTTTTCATATCAGTATGATGTCAGAATCATTTTTTTTATCAGACCAAAAAAAATAGTGGGGTTTTGTTTTGCAAAATTTCTACCTTACCAGTCCCATTCAAAAAGGTATAAAAATAAAGTTTGGTGATATTGACTCTGAAGAGGTCAGCTAATAGCTATGTAGAAATTGATGAAATAATCACAGGGTTCAAAATGTGAACTTGGTCTGCACCAATCCATGGGGTGCTTTCTCTTTGGGAAGTACATTAGCTTTTTCAAACCACGAGGGTCTCTTTAGCAAATGATCCCCAGTGGCCTGAAAGAGCTGGCTTATCTCCAAAAGAGAACAATCCAGTACCTCCAGACCAGGGGGCCCCCAGTCCATGGGGGAAGGCACCAGTGTGCAGGATGCTCGCTCTGTCGTACGCCTGCTCACGTTCCTCCACCTGCATAGCCCGTACCGGCATCCACACTCAGAGATCTGCACTCGTCCGTGAGCCATGGCAGATGGGGTCACTGACTGCCACCATCACACACTGCCAGGGTGGCCACATCTAATTAGTCCCCTCCCCTTGACTTTCCACTTCTGTCTGAACAGTGTCTCTCAGGAGCCTTCAAGGCAGAAAACTTCAGCACAGATATCTTATATGCTTCCCAATGAGTGATGCCATTGGAGGAAGAGAGACCAGAGAGAGCCATACACAGAGCCATGAGGAGAGAAGGGCCCAGGCTCTGCTGTAAAAGGGATGCATGCTGGGGCACCTGGGTGGCTCAGTCGGTTAGGCGTCCAGCTCTGGATTTTGGCTCAGGTCACGATCTCATGGTTCCTGAGATCAAGCCCCATGTCAAGCTCTGTACTGACAGTGTGGGATTCCCTCTCTCTCTTTCTCTGCCCCTCCCCCTCCAAAGAAACAAATAAGCATGAAAAAATAAAAAAGGAATACATGTTTACCAGTGCGTACTTGAAGTTGAGAACTTGGAAATCCTGAGATTTCTTTATTTATGAGTTATTTAAAATCTGACAGGCTAAAACCTTTATTTAAACATCTTGGTGGCCCCTATTTGTATCTGCTTGATATCTCAAAGATACAGTATGAACTTCAACTCATTCAATCACCAAATAGCACCTACACTTTGCTAGGGCCCTAGGTAAACCCGGCTCTTCTCGAAGCATACTCCCTTGAGGGTATGTCTATCCAACTTCAAATTCGGGTCATTCAGGAAAAAAAGTATAAAATCCTTTACACAGATTTCAAAAAAAATCCCTGGAAATCATTAAGCAAATTCATTTAACCGTGACAAGTCTGGGCAGTATGTTTTGTTTTCAACACAGTGAAACTGTCCTCTTACCTTTTAAGCTTTTAGATATTTTTAAAACCAGAAGCTCAAAGATTAATAGCTGAGTGTGCCCACAAGCTGCGGATTCAGGGGCCACATTAAAATGTGCTGGGGAATGGTCTGGAAGTGGAAGCTTCTCTAAGTCCACATTCCATCCTGCAGAAAAATGATAAAGTCGGGGAGGCGAGTTGTTCTGGGTGAAGACTGGTGTTGGCCTGAGGTGTCCCTCAGGGTGGCCCGCACCGTCTACAGGGAGGCGCACTCTCCACAGAGTTATCTCCCTCACACACTTCTTCCGACATTCTCCTTCGACAGCCCTCCTTTCTCTCATTTCCTTCCCTGTCCCCGCCCCCACTACTCCTCTGCCAAGTCTGTAGGCCTGCCAGGGTTCCTGTTGAGCCCCTTTTTAATGCTGCCATAAAACGTGCTTGTTACCCCGCCTAACAGAGGCTTGGCAGGTAATTTTGGTGACTGGGGCAGATGGGAAATTAGGGGGGAGCCGATGGAAATCCAGCACCCCACTCAGAATCCGTGGCTCTCCCCACGGGGCTACCCTTCCTCCTCCAGCCCCACCGTAGTTGCCATTGTGAACTTTCATCTGGAGACACATCTCAACGATTCTGCAATTTCCCCTTAGTTATGGCGTTCACCCCACTGGGGCCAGCCAGTACCTTTACACACAGCATAAGAGTCTCTACTTCAGCATCACGTAAGTTAGATTTCCAAAACGTTAAAACTTGGCAACTCTGATGGATTGCTTTAAATATATACATAGTATAAAGATAAATATATATATGATTGTACACTAGTAGTCGTGGGTAGTTTGTGGAAGTAGAGACAGCATCTGTTAAATTGAGTTCCAGATTTCCCAGTTCTCATGTACCACAAATAAAACCTACAAAAATGATAATTTTTCAAACACTGAATCCTCTATCTCTGTGTAATGAGGCATGTAGAGAGGAGGAGAAGAATTTTTGTGCTTTTTTGCCTTTGCTGAATATTCTCCAAGGAGTAATTTCATCTTTAAATGAAAAGTTTTGTATCAGGCAGCCGTGTGAGCTCCCGGTATGCCCGAAGCCTCGGGTTCAGACACGGAGAGGCGCACAGGTACACGTTCACGGACACACTGCAACCAACATACAACACCATGTGCATGAGGAGGAAGGGAAAAGAACACGGAAATAAAGTAACTTTCATGCTTTTAATTATGTTGTAATGAAATTTAAAGTAGTTTGGCAGCCAGATGCATCTTTAGAATCTACCAGCCCTTAAATATTTTGCCTGCTCTCCTGCCAATGTCCGTGCCTCATTCTCCTCCCCAGGTTCCAGGGTGGGCTGCTGTGGCAGGTGTCACAGGAGTGGTCTTAGGAGGCCAGGCCCAGCATGATGGGTCACTTTCCCGGCACTCCTTAAGATCTTACTTAAGAAGGCTGATATCTGTTAGGATTCAACTCTGACACTCTCAGTCATTACTAATCTGCAGAGTTGAATTAATTCATCCATGACATTAAAAATGAATTCACAAGGCTGAGGGGAAAGTGTGTGGGTATAAAACACCACACAAAATATTCCAAAAGCTTTCCTCATGAAATCCAGACAGTGGTGATACATTTTGCCCAATTTTTCTATGCTGAGGACCAAGGCTAGAACTGCCTCACGGTGACACCCCCCCACCCTCACCCACCCCGTAGTCTCAGAAGCCAATACACATTCTTATATGGGGCAGGTACACTCCAAAAATGACATGGGAAGAGGCGCCTGGCGGGCTCGGGTGGTTAAGATTCTGACTCTTGGTTTCAGCTCAGGTAGGGATCTCACAGTTTGTGAGTTAGAACCCTACATCGTGCTCTGTGCTGACAGTGCAGCGCCTACTTGGGATTCTGTCTCCCTCTTTCTCTATGCCCCTCCCCGGCTCTTGCTCTCGCTCACTCTCGCTCTCTCTCTCTCTCTCTCTCTCTCTCTCAAAATAAATAAATAAACAAACATTTGTTAAAATGTACATGAGAAAAGAATAATTACAACCAAAGGGAAACTGCTATCAAGGGATCATGAGTAGTTTTACCAAAATCTCAAAACTGGAAAGCAGATGAATTATGTAGAAATTATTTGGGTGCACTGAATGTTCAAATTCTACTAAGCAGTTTGTTGCAGAGTAAAATCTCATGAACGGAAGAGAAAATAAAGCCTAATTACACTAGGAATCTTAGTAAAAAAGACTTATTTATGTTTCAATAACCTTTCCCTTTCCCGTGCCATTGTATTTTGGCTGGCATGCAATTAATAAAAGTCAACCCTTATATTAAATGATTTTAATGATTTTCTATACTTCTACTCCTAAAATCATACCTGTGAACTGTAATTCAGAATTAAAATGTTTAAACAAACAAACACTCTTATCCAACTAGCACCACTGTGTCTCCAAATATTTGTATGTAAATATTACAAACTATACTCCCTATTTCCTTATGAAAGCTTTCAGCTAAAATTTAGATTATTTTCTATCATTTCTATTTAGGACTGACAGAAGAAACTATAAATTATATGCCAGTATACCTGATGTTATAAAACCCCTTTATAAGATTGCTTGCCTCCCAATGTTTTATTTTACATTTGTAACTCAGTATTCAATGCTCCTTGTTCTGCAAACAAATTTAGATAAAATAAATGCAAGAATGTCTTATATAAAACAATTTCAAACCACAAAATATGTAGGCAACCATCCTAGCAAAAAGAACATCCCGATAATGCAGAAAACATTGTATCCTTAGCACAAGTAGATAATAAGACCTAGTAAGCAGCTGGCCCCTAGCCATGAAGCATTTGCATTCAGAAATGTGGAGAAAAGTACATAGCACCAGATCTGCACGTGACTCTTCCTTGAAGTTGAACCCAAAAGTGAATGTGCAGTGATTCACTGTACTATCTCAGCAACACATCTGAGTGCCTGGTCTCCTTTTACACAATGATGAAATCAGAATGAGTGACCCCTTCTAATAAGAATTAAAAAGACATTTTTGTTAAACTCTATGATTATTAAATGGTCTATAAAGTAACACCTCATTTACAACCACCCTATCTTCCCTCCTCAAATCAAGGTGAAGTTGTTGAAGGTTAGGCAAAATACAAGGGGATAAATATTATTTAATATTCTGTTTATTTGCTATATTAAATGCTCTCCATTAATTCTTTCTAGTTGTCAGAGTAACTCAATATGGTGGGTTCTTTGTCCCCATGTTACAGATAATGAAACTGAGGCTCAGGGAAGAGCAGCGCCTTTTCCTCTCACAGCAGAGCCTAGATTCAAATGCCAGGGCTACAACTCTAAATTATGTCAGCTTTACTGAAATACTCCCAGCCTGAAAAATTGTGTAACTAAGTTACAATTAGCACACTTAGCTGCTCTTTCTCAAGTGTTTCTGAAATCTCTTCTACTCCTAAACTCTCAAATCAGAAAATTCACAATTTTGATGCTAGAAGAAAAAAAAAAAGTCAAGCAAGATGTACTCTTGTTATTTTTCCTACCACCTGATAGCATTACACTTTGAACAAGAGAATCATGGAAACTTACATTTGCCACTGATTTCTGCTAACAATTAGCTGTCCAACATTCTATAATTTTTCTGTTTTTTTTAAAGCACTTCCAGCTTTTAATATTTTCAATCAAATTGTATTTTCGAAGTATCTGTCATTCATCAAGGATTTTTGAATCCTTAAGCTCACTCTCTTCCCTTCCTTTGTTATTTATCTTTGATAACATCATCAGAAAGGGCTTTATCAGGGTATTTTGAGATTTAATTTACATTTCTGATTCTCAGAATGGCCAAGTTCTCTATATTTCAAGTCACTTAACAGAGAGATCAACCAAGGCAGCGGTGAATGGAAAAAGCAGGAGGCCAAATTTTATTGCTGGTGCACTTTTTAAGAGATTCCAGTTCATCAGAACACCATTCTTTAGCCATATGCAAGACTAGTGTTCTTGGAGGCTATTCATATGATTTTAGCAGTTATAGAGTGTGTGGAGTATTAGAAGTATACTACAAGGGAAGAAAAGCCCCACACTTGATTTGTTAACGTTTTATTCTCCTCTTTTTCTATTGGCATGTTCTTTATATGCCCTCAATAAATATTAAACACTCAAACAACTCACTATTAGGGTGGCAAGCTAACCTTTAGAATGTCGAAACAGAAGAGTGAAGAACAATGTACCTAATTGAAATGGCAGGGTAATTTGGAAAATAAAATTGAGTTGCTGCAAATTCCAAATTCCGGAATAAAAATGTTTATACTCGCTCAAATGCAGATTGTTACTGGCTTTGAATAATTATTAAAGTAAAAATACTTGAACACCAACAATACACTTGATATGGAGAAAAAAAAAGCACAGTCTAGATATCTCTATTATTTTGCACAAGGAAGTGTGGGACACAATGAGTCTGATATTTCTCCTGGTGATTTTGTTATTGAACACAGCATATAAAATCCCAAAATGAGGTGAAGCAATAGACCAAGCCACAAAATATACAACTAGTGTGAAAATTTCACGAACAATATTCTTCAGAAAATTTTAAACACATCAAGGGACAAAGAAGCTCACAGAAAGAAATGAAGGGTTAATGCTGTTTTTCAGTATCTTTTCTGTCCTCAAACATATGAATTTATCACCAAGACCAACTCAAAAGAAGCTAGCACCAAGAAAACTATGACAAAGTGAAAATGGGAAAATGCATTTGCATCTGGAATTATGACACAGAAACACATAATGACTCTCTAAGAGACGATAGTTATCTGCACACTAGGGGTAACCTGATTATCTACCTAGGGTTATGCCACTTTGAGCAGAGATACCACCTCTGTCTCTGAAAGACAAATTCCATACTCCCTGTACAGTTATAGCATATTTCCCATAAATAATATATACAATAGACTGTAAATAAATAATACATTTATCTGAACTGTTCAAGAGTGAAGGGCAGGGTGGCTACTCATGAGACTAAATTTCTCATGAACAATTTCAAATAAAAATCATGTCCAATGGGTAATTATTACAAAGCTCTTACATTAAAATATTCTGAAGCATGAATTTGAAAACAATTTTAAAACAATTCCAGATCTGGTAGAACTTTCAAGTCAATGTTCCAACTAAACCTCAAAATACCCCATTTAATTTTACCATGAAATTTTCTATTCTGATTGTAGCATCATAGCTAATAGTATCTTACCTATTTGTTGCAACTTTTAATTCTCTTTCTACACTACTGATTTTTATGATCAATAAAATAACTAGATTTAAAACGGCATTTATGGGAGCGCCTGGGTGGCTCTGTCAGTTAAGCATCTGACTTCGGCTCAGGTTATGATCTCGCAGTCTGTGAGTTTGAGCCTCATGTGGGGCTCTGTGCTGACAACGCAGAGCCTAGAGACTGCTTCGGATTCGGTGTCTCCCTCTCTCTCTGCACCTCCCCTGCTTGTACTCTGTCTCCCTCTCAAAAATAAATAAACATTAAAAAAATAAACAAATGTCATGTATGATGGGCACGCTCAGTCAGTTGAGCACCTGACTTTGGCTCAGGTCATGACCTCAAAGTTCCTGAGTTCGAGCCCCATGTAGGAGGCTCTGTGCTGACAGCTCAGAGCCTGGAGCCTACTTCGGGTTCTGCATTGCCCTCTCTCTCTTTCTCTGCCCCTCCCCAGCTCATTCTCTCTCTCTCTCTCTCTCTCTCTCTCTCTCTCTCAAAAATAAATAAATAAGCTTAAAAAAATAAAAAATAAAATGTCATGTATGAGTTTCTGTCTCATGAGACACACAGTGGTTTTATTTTTTCTTCCACGTGAATAACTTTTAGCATTACAGTGAATAGAAGGGAAGAGTACACACAAAAATCCCCAAAAAGCCCACCTGCACTAGTCCATTTGCTAGGATTTTACATTGTAAAAATTCTTAGTCCCCACCCTCAAAAATTCTTCCTTTGAAACCCTAGAGATACACACACTATTTCCACTTCTTGTAAATAGTGTAAGTAGGCCTTTAGAACATCAGACATTGTATATGATTTAGTTGGAAATTACGTTTTCAAATTGTTAAAAACCAGTGCCAGAATAACAGAACACACTATGGGTCACAGTTAATTATAGCTTGTCTACCAAATTAAGTTAATGTTCAAGAATAGATCCAAATAGTTATGGAGACATTAGGAGGTATTTTATTGTCAAAGAAGTTCCTATTCATTCAGCTTCTAATATTTTCTTAAAAAAGAGAGATAAGCCTTTTACAAGTTGGGATGGCATAAGAAAACTCTGGGTTTATATCAAATTGCTCCCTTCATCGTCCTTTTGATGATTGTGTCGATTTCATTACAAACTTCATCTTGCAGAGTTTCATAATAGCCATAAACACACTTCACTTTAAAGAGTTTCTGTGGGACCTAATGTGAATGCAAATGCAGAATAAAATGCAAATCCTGGAAGCCTGGGAACAAATATGGACTATCCGTTAGGAATACAGTCACTGAAAATAAACATTTAAGCCTTAAGGGAAAGAATGCAAAGGGGCTGATATGAATCTGTATATCAAGGAGTCAGAGCCCTGGAGAAGGCAAACAAGAATAACAGTTTACAGTTTTTCACCTAATTGTAAAGCACAGGTTGGGAATATCTGATGACTTTGGTCTCTACTCATGCTTGTCCCAAAGCAAGTAACATTTTTCATCTTCACAGAAAAATAAACCCATGTGTAGGTAATAACCCACAAGGTACTCCAATAGGGAAAGGAGACCTAGCAAACTTGTTCAAGTTCACATCTCACCAAACAGTGAAAAAGAAGTGATTAGGAAGAGAGAACTACAACTCTGCTTTTTAAAAATAATAACCACCAACCCAGACATTTACAACTAATAAGAAACATGCTACCATGTTGTGTCGCAGAGTCTGAGGGAAAAGTATAGAGAAATGGGAATTCATCAGCAACAACAATTAATTTTAAGTTATGTGATGTCTGAGAATAATTCTAATATCACTCAAAATGTTAATTACCTACTTACTACTGTCTTCTATGTGAGTCAAAATAATGTATGTTTAAATCCATTGTAAAATTTAAGACTCTGTATTGCGTCAAAATGAAAAAAAAAAAAAACACAGCAAGACCAAAAGTGTTGCTTTAACTTGTTAAACTCGTAAAAAGTTATGATGATTTTAAGAGGATTACTTAGTAAACTTAGTAACAGCATTTCCCTTCTGAGGAAAAATATGATTTCACTTAAGTTTTTTAAAGAACCAAAACATTTTACACTCAAGTTTCTTTACCTCATGCTTACAAATCCTATTAATTGTAAACGAAGTCATTAAAAAGTACCAAGGGAAGAATCAATTGTAGGGATGTATTTTTGAGGATTATAAAGAATATAGATTTATTTTCACAATTTATTTATCCTCCATTAGTTTAGGGCATATACAATGGGGCATCTGTCATGCAAAAGTCATGGCATGATTATTGCATATCTTGAAGAGAGTTAATGACTTAATTCAGTCTATAATTTGTATGTAACTGTATATACTCATGATACCAATAAATGACAGGTGTATAATTCAATAAATATAGAAAAAAGCTTTTTTTCCATCAGAGAATAAACTTTTAATGGTATGTTTTAGTCAATTTTAAGAATTCTTAACCAAGAAGTCCAGAAATATAAATAATTTCAAAAGATTTGCATTCTTGTATTCTGCTTTAAGAAAAACACATTTCCTAGATTAAGAAATGCTATTGGGGGGGGGAGTGTTCAGAGATAGTCCAGTAAAGTGTCACCAATTGCTTTAATTCTGCACACATGAATGCATTAAATTGATTGAAATTGGATTCTAGTGACAAATTTTTAAATGAGTATATCCTTGTTTATTTCACATGGTAGCCTTTATACCATTTATTAAAATGTCAAATTTACAAGTGTGGGAAAGTCAGCAATTTGCCCAAGATAGGTATACTTCCTAGAGAGGCCATTCAAGACTCCAAAAAGATCTCCCAAATTCCTACACTCTTGAAATCATGGCACTTTAAATTAAAAATATGGTAAGGAAAAAAAATATGGTAAGAATGTCTTTTATTTTTACACTACATACGCATGCTCATTTGCTTGAATTTTTCAAAATTGATTTGCAAGGTTTATTCACAAATATTAAAGATAACAAAAGAGCCAGACTTTTACTGCATCCCAAAAGTCAAATAATTTGGGAATTATTATTAAAATTCAGATTGGAAGACTGTATTTTATGTTTTAGACTCTAACTTTCAAAATAGGTATTATATGCTGATGGTTCCTGCTGAGTAAGAACACCAAGCCCCACGTGATCTACGGCAGCGTCGTTTTACTTGGGATTTTGAACACCTTTAAGTCTAACATCTATACAACTGTCAGATACAGCATCACATGTATTCTACTTTATTCTTTTGTCGAGAAAAGAATACTTCCTCAGAGTTTTGATGTAACTTTTAAATATTAAGTTAATTTTTTGCACTCAGGAGCAATGACAAAAGGTTTTGTTTCAGTTATAACATAAATTCAAGTAATACTTTGATACAAGTATGACAGATATCATAATCCAAAAAAGGCCATGTAAAATGCTACAAATGCAAACATGTAAGACTATGTAACAAAAATGAATGAGAATTGTATTAGTTTCCTATCATTCAACTATTTCCCTGACAGTGGAGTCAAATAATGTTGAATTATAGACCCTTCTTACAGAGTCTTATTTTGTGTTCATTCTTTTTATCTTTTCCCTGCTAGTCTCTATAGGAATTTGGCTGTATGCCGACTTTCCTTTAAAAGTTTCTGTATATGTACTTGGGTTGTATCTGATGATTAAATGATCATTTATTAAAACTTAAGCATTTCACATTTGTTTGACATATTTATATTTCATAAGAAAATATTGTTATTGCAACAGAAAGCATAACATCATGGATACAAAAATACTTCATTTGAATTCATGTCAACAATATTTTCATTTCTGACAAGTGTCTTAATATAACTTGTTAGACATTCTTCAGTTCCTCCTAGTCTACCTGCAAGGGAAGGCATGCTAGTTTTACTACGATAGGCCTCGTGGCAATACTTTAGTCTATCTGGCTGACCTTAATAAATCTGTTTTCACTGTACAGCCACAAATAGTCTTTGTTTTTAAGAGTATGGAGTTTTACTGCTTAATTTTCCTTCCCTCACCCAGCAACAGCTGTGCTTTAAATCTTTTGGACTATGACAAACATTTTAAAATTTAAACATACAAGGATTTGAAAACATAATGATTTAAAATTTGTTTATTTTCAAAGTTGAGCAATTATAACATGATATCCGTTAGTTTTTTGAAAACAGTGCCCATATGTTAATCCTTTTTTTTCCCTCCTCTACTATGTACGCATCTCCATGTTTTCTAATAAGAGTTTCTAAGGTAGGACCAATAGCAATAGTACACACAACCACTTTATATATTTCCCAGTCAAGAGCAATGGAGTCATTCTGGTGGAAAAGGGATTGCTCTTTGAGTGACCATTGCTGCAGCACTAGTTAAATCACTAAACAATAATTACTGTTACAGCTTTACTTCGTACAAAGTAGCATTAGTATCATTGCTTTCCATAAGCCATGGAACTTGCTCTGGGGACTTCCACTTGAGACACACACACACACACACACACACACACACACACACACAGAGATGTGCTATGAACATGGAATAACTTTCGCAGTATTAGCATGTAGACTTACAGATGTTTAACAATGTAACTGATCTCATTCCATATGCATTCACTCTTCACTTGTTTTTCATGAAATGTTTTTTAAGTGCCCCTGTTAGGAATCAATACATCCCTACTCTGAATTTCACACACAGATACATACTAAAAGCCTTCAGTAATATATGTAACTGTTGAATCACTGTATTATACACCTGAAACTAACATAACACTATGTTAACTATGCTGGAATAAAAATTTTAAAAGCCAATCACAAAGCAACAACAAAAACACACCTGATGAACAACTAAGTTTTAATTCAAAGGATACCAAGCCATAAAGAGCCTAGGATGAACATCCCAATTAGCCAATGTAGTGACAAGCACTCAACACCTTATTATTTAATCATTAAATAGAATCTTGCCATAATTTCCCTTTGATAATAAAAAAAAAGGAATTAAGAGTACAACACAGGACCCACAACAGCAATCAAAAAGTAAAGTTAGAGGAATCTAAGACCCACATGGATGCCAAGGCCGGTGGACTGAAAGTTTCCAAGACAGGCATTAGTTGTGAAGCTGTGAAGTATTTACAATTTAAATAAGATATGTCCATGTGTAAGCATGTAGAAACAAACTACCTGACAAAGGAATTTTCCTGTCTCTTGCTGTTTGTGGCCAGTTTTTTTATTGGATGAAAACAAATTGCCTACATTTCTAGTATTAGTAAATAACCAATGGCTTCATCTATTTTTTTTTCTAAAGCAGCAGATCCAATTCATCAGAGACATTAGGCTGTCCCTTGCCCTCTCATCCCTATTCCTTACCATAACACCTCCCAAAAGAGAAAGCTTAAATCTCCCTTGCATCCCTACCTCACTTTGCAGGGAGGGGGAGTTTTCAGTCAAGTCCAAGTTCAGTTTTAAGAATTCTTTTTAACTGAAACGATGCTTTAGAAACAATATCCCGGACTTTAAAAATAAAACAATCGCCATCAGGGTTTCCTAGCCCACTTGGGAACCAAAGCTCACTGGCCCAAGGCTACCCCGTGTCCCGGAGGCCCGGAGGCCCGTTGCTCTTCAGCCTGGACCGCACAGCCCCGGAGGCCGATCCTCCTCCCCTGGGAGTTTAGCAGCATTTGGCATTTAACCTGCCTGGCGTGCGTGGCTTTCTGGTTCCATCTCCTTGAGCCACATTACTTCTCCCCAGATGTCAGGCACAAATCTGGATTAACATGCAACAGGGCGCCCAGTGCAGCCCGCCAGCTCTCGCCCAAGAGCTGTTAAATGCAGATTCAGCCGAGGACCCCCCGGAGAGCTGCTGTTGAATAAAAATTGTAATCCAAAGGGACCATTTCTTTGCCTCCCGCTGCTGGTGGGAACCCGGGGCTGGCGCCGGAGCAAAGGCCCAGCTAGTCCGCTCTCGCTACGAGCAGGCTTGGCCACCTCCGGAGGCGGCCTTAGGGGCCCGGAGACTCCCCCATCCCTCTCTCTCCACTCTCTGCCCGGGTTCTTGGAGTGGGGAAATGCTTAGGTTCCTGGAGTGGCGAGCAACAGACAGCCCTGCATTCGACGGCTCCTTCTGGGAGCGCAGACTGAAGTCTAGCGGCTGGACGTCCAGGCTCTTCCCCACCTAAACCCTCTGGACGACCCCAGTGCCACCGTGAACCCCTCAAACAGGCGTCACGCCTCCCGAAGGGCCCGTATCCTTCTCCACTGACGACCAGGCCAACCCTCGCCTCGACGCCTCGCACCGTTGTTCCTCTCTGCTCTCGCTCCCGGCCGCAGCCCGGCCCTCGCCCCGGAAGCCCCCGGTGTCCCTTGCTGCCCCCAGTCTCGGAGCGTCGGGAGCGTCCGTGCGGAGCTGGGAGCGAGACCGTCGGGAGAGGGCGCCCAGGAGGCCTGTACCCACGGGAGGTGACTCTTGAGCCTGGCTCCTCGGGGTCTGGGAAGGGGCGGGTACAAGAGGCGAGGGGACAACGGCTTCTAGGCTTCTACTGGCGTCATAATCTAATACATATTTTTATATTTTAAAAAAGCATCACTACAAGGCCAGGTGGGTATCTACCGACTTAGCCCTCCGGGAACCCCGCTGGTATCAAAGTCGTCGATTCCAGGTCCCCGCGCGGGTGGCAGCCTTCGCGCCCTCCGAGGATAAAAGTAAAATAAAATAAGCCGTGCCGCCAGCAGGCCCTTGAGACAGAGGGGTTAATGAGCTAACGAGGACCAGCGCTCGCACCACACCTGAGCAGCCAGTTCCGGAGCGCACCCTCTACAGGGGCTCCGACTAGCTGGGCAGCATTCAGAGACAGGTGGCGAGGCCGTCCTTTCTGGGCCCAGCCCCCAGGGCGCCGCACTAGGGGTCTAGCGCCCCCAGGGACCGGCAGTAGGCTCCAGTCCCGAGAACTGGAGCCCATAGGGCGGCCCTAGTGCCCGGACTCTCACTCCCCACCTCCCAGAACAGGGGACTCCACTCCGGGTCGGAGGCCAGGTCCCGCGTGCGCCCTGAGCTCTGCGCTCCCAGGCTCCAGAGCCCAGGCACAGTCGCTCCTGCCTCCCGGGAAACGGACAATTAGGAAGAACAAACTTGGGTTTGCTGCCCAAGGACCAAGACCTAGATGAGCTGGAGGGGTCACGCGAGCGCGCCCACGCGCATAGGCCAACAGCGCCACGAGCCCAGCCAAAGCTGCGAAGCCCACCAGTAAGCGGCGGGGGTGGAATGCACGCTTCTCATTTTTTTAGGTGAGGGAAGAGACTAAAATGTGAATTTTTTATCCACTACAATCGCCTACCACTCTGCATATCTCAAATTAATGTAACTTGTGTAACCAAAGTTTACCGAAGGAGTAGGGGGAAAACTCAGTGATGTTATACCAATTTTGTGCCCCCCCCCCCAAAAAACCCCATAGGTCCTTTATCTTTGACTTTAATAAAATAATGATTCGTTGAGAAAATGGGGTATAAATCTTCATTTTGGAGGCAATTAAAGTGTTGATTTCATTCATGCCCCTAAGCGATTCTTGTAATTTGCTCAAATAGCTTTATGTACCCAGCACTCCGGAGCTCTTAGAATCCCATTTTCTAGTTAGGCTTGTTGGATTACAATTTTTATTCAACAGCAGCTACCCGAGGGTTCCTCAGCGGAATCTGCATTTAACAGCTCCGGGGCGAGGGCTGGCGGGCTGAACCAGGCGGGAGGCCCGGCAGCCCGCAGGGCCGGAGCCGGGGCGGGAGCCGCCTGCAGTTTTCCCACCCCGGCGGGCCGCGCAGGGACTGCACAGACTGCCTGTACTGTGCACTCGTCTACACTGCTGAAAGTTTGCAACTTGCCAAATAATAGCAGAGACCTGGAGCTTTGGCGCTTTTAAAGCTCAGCTCTGCTTGCCCTCCCCTGCTCGTGGGGAAAGGAGGAATTCAGCCTCTGTCACGGGATTACCGAGAGAAATACAAGCTGGGAATGTATTTTAAGAGGGTGATGTTAAGAGAAGAAAACTTGACGATGACACCAAGACCCAGGAGTCGGACACTCCTGCAAGGACTCTATAAGAACCGCTAGCCAACAGTGACCATGGCAGAGCTTGCAAAGGAATCCTCTACACGCCTGCCTGTCCTTTGGCTTAACAAAGGCAGGCTGATCTCTCCCCTCAAGACGGAACTCACGTGCCAAGTCAGAAAGAGAAACAACTCTGGGCCTTCACTTATGTATGGAGAGGCCAGAGGAGAACCACAACCCAAATCTCCATTCGCCTTGTAGCAATTCGCAACCAAGAGCTATCCTGAGCCCATATCATCTCACCCGCTCCTCAGGTTTTCACTTTCTTTGCATTTTTGCAACTTCTTTGGTCCAATCCAGAGACTCAGTGACAGAAGACAGAGAGAGAGACTGGGAGCAAACAGTGGTGTTGGGATGAGAGAGGGAGAGAAACTCCCCCCCACCCCCCAGCAACTCAAATGAAAGTCGTCCCCACTTAGCAACGCAGCAGAAGAAGGGCCTGCAGGGAGGACCAGAGAGGAGGGGGAAGCAAGCAAAGGCTGGCAGTTGGGAGCAAAGGCGGCGGGAGGTCCCCCACCACCACACCGAGGGAGTTTCCCGGGGTGCCTCTGAAGCTGACGCTTCCAAACGCTGCCAACCCACAGGGCCCAGTGCACGTACCAGCTGGAGGACGAGTGGAAAGGAGGAGGAGAAACGTCCATATTTATCTGTTTTTATAACCTCGGCCTGGTCTTATTTTTTCTATCAAGTACAATAAAATGGGCGAGCTTGCTGCGAGCACCGCACAAAGCAATGTTCGGTGAGGTCTAGAAGCGTTCGGCCGAGGAAAACTGACAAGACAGGCTAATGAACCGTATAGACAGGGAGAAAATAGCCAGCATTTGCTAGATTTCAAACCCTCGCTGTCTCTCTTAGACCACCTATCTTGGGTTTATTCCTAATAAAATAAGAAATAAGCAGACCCTACACTTTCCTTTTCTTCGAAATAGAAGGGGGAAAAATGCTCCAGAACAAAGCCCTACAATCAGAGGCGGTCACTGGCAGTTAACACTCCCATTATTATAGAGGGTAAATAAAATAAAGACAAAAATTAAAAGCGACAAGAAACAGGTCAAGTTTGCAGGCAAAGCTTTTACAAGCTCATCTCTCCAGGTCGAATCCCAGAACCAGCCTTAATGAAGCAATAATAGCCACATTATTCAAAAATTTTCATTTCGATGGAAATGTATCTAAAAGGGACTTAATCATATGCAAATAATAAAAGGAGGTGGTAGTGACCCAGCAAGCAATATGCATACAGATTTTTTTTTTTCCAGGGATGTTGAAATTGAAAAGCTCATACCTGATCGGTTAGATTTGCTGATCTTGTTATATCTTCACTGTCTGATTTTGATCCTCCTTCTCTATCGTCTATCACCAAATCGATAGGCATTTTCCCTTTCAAACAGCTAATATACCGGTGGCAGAAATTGTCACATAATTCGTGTACCTACATTATGACAGAAATAAAAAAATGGAAATATAATCAGGAGTGCATAAATGACATTGACAAGTGCAATCCAACCCCCTTGTGAGATCCAAACTTCCAAATAGGAAAACACAGAGCAAGTGTCCTCCAGAGACCTCCAGACGCATCCAGAATTAGGAATAACTTTCTTTTCTTGCAAAATAGAGATATCCCAGAAAATTGACAGTGACAAGATGATTCACAGGCAACAACATATTCAACACCCGTGTTAAATTCATCTGCTCCCAGGGCTGTGGCCATTAGAGAAGTGACCTGCGTGGATGACATTTAAGGTAAACTATTTAATTTCATCCACTTACTTTATCATAAGTCCTTTTCCAATGTGTCTAAGAGAAAAATGTGAAGATATATGTAATATATGAAGATACATATTACTGTATGTGTGTGTGTGTGTGTGTGTGTGTGTGTGTGTGTATATCTGTATACATATATCGAAAGGACCAGCACTGTGGTGGTATAAGGTATATGTTTGACAGCCCAAGTCCCTATAACATTTGTAACTAGGGATTCTACCTGTAAGAAGCATATCTTAGGACACTTAAAAAAAAAAAAAAACAGAAGAAAATCAAACTGGCAGTACTCATGATCTGAAAAAAACCTACAACCACAAAAAGGTATCAAACTTATTTTTAAAAAAGGAAAAAGAATGCTTTGAAATATTTAGGTATAAATGGTGCGGTCCTACACGCCCCAGGCATCACTGACATGCAAAAACTCACAAGAAACCCCAGTGTGCTTGCAATTTAATGTTAGTTTGAATTACAATGCATTAAGTTTTTATTGCTGAGATTTATAGAACAGCTAGCAAAATCATGTTATCCCACACGCTTTCTTGAGTGTGAAGGTGGGGTGTGTGCAGGATTCACAGATTCAAGAAATTGACACAACTATCAACTCTGCTTTGTCTCTGCAAAAGGTTTAATGTGCCTCCCCCACTACCTCCTCCAGACTCCCTGCCCACTCCTCCTCCTCCCCCTCCACCTCTCCTCTGGGTCTGACCTGCCGCTGCTCTCAGACTGTCTTCCAGAAACTCACTAAAACTAAACAAAACTCCTCCTCCCACCCACCCAGAGGTAGCAAAGAAGAGGGGGAAGAGGAAGGGAAGAGACCACAAAGGTATAACCTGTGAAGCAAGCTCAGAACAGCATTCTAAACATCAAGGGAGATGCATAGAATTGCAACTATTTATACAAAGCCAGCAAAGTATTAAGAATGAATACAAGGCTAGGGCATTTGAGATGCCGGTTTTAGTGGCTGAAATTGTAATTAAACTGCAAAGAGAAATGGACGCTAGGATTGGCCTTGACACTAATTACCAGAAAGAAAGACATTTATGCAAATGTCTCAGAAGCCTGAACTTCAGCCATTCAGAACCTTCCCCCCTACCCACCCCACCCCTCCCCCTTGAGTTTGGGGGTAAGGGGAAAGCAAAAGGAAGAGGCTAGAGAAATTACCTTCTCTAATTCCAACAGATGAAACCTTAATACTTGTATGGCTTGAATCATCTGCAAAGATACAAGAAGAATGAGCACCCTATTCCTAGTTTGCAGAAAATTGGTTGTCACAGCTCTAGCATCTCCAGCCTATACCCCCCCCCCAGTAAATAGAGTTATTTTGATTTATGGCAATAACACTAAAACTTAATAGCAGCGACTGGGTACCATCTAGAGGTTTACATTTCTTAAGGAGAAAAAAAAATAGCTAAAACAACAACAAAGCATCTAAGTGGGGACCATAAACACTCTCCTCCCCCATGGCTCTTCTCTTTCTCAGCCCCACTGGCCCCACCCCACCTGAAAGGGCCACATCCCTGGACTAGATGTTTCCATGTAAGGAGTGCACGGAAAATATTCGAAATAGTCCCCCAGTTGTGGCTTTTCACTCTGCAAACTTTCTGCTGCTTTCCTCACACCTTTCAGGCATACTGGTGGTTTGGGGGCTCTTGCCCGGCTGCTGCCCTCGTGACGCGACTTTGAGGGCTGGGAAGTCCGCAAAGTTTAAGCACACACGCTGACAGGCCCGGAGATAAATCCCCGCGCTGATTAGAGCTGCGCTGCCCGGCTGTCATAAAAAACAAAAGCTCGCGTTTCCCCGCGCCGGCTCGCCCGGCCCCTCTCGAGATGAATTTATCTCCCCGGGATCTTGTCCGGGACCACAGGTCCGTGGACAGAAACGTTTGCAGCCGCCTTGCAGCTAAGGGAAGACCCGTCTAGACACCTCGGGACTCTTTAAAGCAAAGCTGGTGGCTTGGGGGGAGGGGAGGTAGGGGAGGGGAAGAAGGGGTCTGCTCTTACCAAGTTATCCAGTTCTGGATTAGAAGAAAATAGAGGTTTTTCTGCGCGAATCTAAATACAAGGGGGGGCGGGGGGAGAAAGAACATGTGAAATCCGGTCACTTTCCTAGTTTCTTGCCTGATTACACTGTCGGGGGCAAGATGTAACCTCCGGGAAGGACTGGGTGACACCGAGTGCGTCCCGCGCAGAAACACTTCAATGTGAATCAAATAAGCCAACAATAAACCCAGAGCTCGGGGTTACTTCTACCAGCAAAACTATGCTTCTAGAGGACGCGGCCCTGCTCGCCAAGACCAAGGCAGCTACAGCGCGTGGTGTTTGTGATTTTATTTTATGGAGTGGGCTTTCTGTGTTGGGTTCTGGAGCGCGAGTTGGGAAGACTATGGGTGATTTTAAGGCGTCCGCAGACACTCCTATAGGAATGTCTACCCTAGGGTAGATGTCACAGGCACGGTAACTGTTTTGCTGGCTATTTTTGAAAATGTGCTGGGTGGGAGAGGGAGTTTCTTTCTTTCTTTTTTCTTTACTTTTTAAACGTATATTTTGCTGACCTGTTTGGCGAACACGGCTATATCTTCATTGAATGACTCTGACGAGCAGACGTCCCCGCCTGCCACCCCCGGCTCTCGGGGGGTACAAGTAGCTAATTCACATTTCTCAAAAATCAGTGCTAAGAGAGGGAAGAGGGGGTGTCTGCAAGAAAATACAACAGTCACAAACAACACAATGGTTAGTCCGGAGTCAGTGAAAAAGGCGCCCAAGAAAAACAACCAGAGGAACTCGAGGCAGGGACCCTCTCTCTGATTTTGTCATCTACTTTTTCCTCCCCCTACCCTCCCTCCCCAGGTGACTGCTCACCTCCCCTTCCTCCCAGGGCTCCGAAATCGGAGGCCCTAAAGCCACGGACCGTGTCTGAGGGTCGGTTCAGCCTATCTGGCCGCAGAAATTGGTAACATTTGCGAAGAATAAAACCCAAGCGGTTCCAGCAGCCATTTTGAATGAAGTTTCCCACCCCGACAAGCCCTCGTCCCTCCGTCGCACATCTCGGACCTGGTGGAGGAGACAGGCGCTGGGGAGAGGGCTTGGGAAGGCTCGTGCAAGCGGGTTCCTCCAAGGCAGCCTCGCAAAGCCCAAGACTCGGGGGACCTCGGTGGCAGGCGCTCAGCTAACTTAGGGAAAGGACCTCTGTGGCGCGGGCCGACTGTCAGAGGGCTGCGCCTACCGATCCGGACCGGCGGGCCTCGGAGAGCAGGAAGCCTCCTTCTCGGCTCCCTGCACATTTCCCTCCCTTGGTCAACAGCCCCCAATACCAGCAAAAGAAAGTTCCTTCAAATGTCCCTGCGGTAAAGCCTTTCATTTTTGTCTCTGCGGAATAGCAAAGCAGCTAGATCGAGGGGCTTAGATGTCGCTTATCTCAACACATTAAGAAAAAAAGAAAAAAGCTTCTTATAATGCTCTAGGAGATGTCTGAAGTCTTTTATTAGCTCTCACAGCCCAGCCGGAAATTTAACAGTTTGGGGTCCTTTTCAAAGCTTCCCCAAATGTTCTGTCCTGAAGCCAGCCTAAACCATTTGCAGTTAACGCTGCTGAGAGAACGCTGGGATTTAAACCGGCCCATCACACAAGGGACCGGGAGATAAAGCAGAAAAGGGTTTGCAGCTGGGGAGGGTTGGGGTTACCGGATATTTTCAAAAGAATAAATAAACAGAAATAAAAGTTGCTGCAAAGTAAAAAGAGGTTCCCAAATTCATGAGCACACAGTAGGCACAAGTAAGTGAGTGACTTTGGAAGGATTTTACCAGCCCAGGGTCTAATCAACTGGCCTGGGAGAACACGGTGTAAACCACAGTCTGAAAACCACACTGGCCTGACAGCACCCCACACCTACTTCCAGATCCTGCAGGTTTTGCCTTTGAACACAAAGTACAAAGCCGGCTAGAAGTTTCTTAATGTCTTTAACAATTCAGAGCGAGCTCTCTCCTTGCCTACGGTGGTCAGGCTCCCTAAACGTAAAGCGTGTTCCCCCTTGCCAGACCTGCAACGGTCCTCCCTTGATTTTTATTGTGCAGCGGCCGAGCCAGCATACGGTTGCTGAGTAAACTTAGCAAGTCAGAACAATCAATGGCTTAAAAGATTTTCCCTTGAACTAAAAGTTTCGTTCCAACACAAAGGCGCCCACATTTAGAAATCCCCATTGCTCTCCCAGCGAAGCAGAGCAAGCGAGGACTCCAACCCGCTAAGCTACAGAGCCAGGGTCTGAGAGGGGACGGAGGACCTTTGGCAACTCCTCCTGCAGGGCGACCATGTCGCCGGCACGGCCTCGACCGAGCTGGGCGCTGGGCAAGCGCGGATCATGTGTGGAGATGAAGGGGGACATCCGGGATGGCAGGCCACCTTCCCAAATCCTCCAAGCAATGTGAATGAAAAGTTACCAAATAATGTACCTCCAATCCATAGAGTTCTGGCTTTCCTTTTACCAAAGGTGCAGGAAAACAGAGGAAACATCGCGTCTCTACCACTTAACCTGCTGCCCATTGTACCTACCCATAAATGGCATCTTTATCTCTCTTTAAAGCGTCATTGACAGAGGAACCCATGCTGGGGGCCATGGCGTTGGTGTGAGCTGTGTGCGGGTACTGATGCGAGTGCAGAGGAGGCCCGTGGTTCAGGTGGTGGACCGGCTGCATGGACCTGGCCGCATGCGGGTCCCCATACATTGTGGAGGGGATGCCTACTCCATCCATGCCCCCATAATGGGGTAGGTCGTCGTACTGCATGACAAACAGGAGAAAACAAGGTTCAGAAGGCCAGGCGGGCAAATGGGGGACCGGCAGGGCATGGAGCTTATATAATGTCAGTCCAGCTGGGTCCTTCAACCCAGAATTCAGTGGCCTTGCATCTCTAAAGTTTAGGAGTTTTAGCTTAAAAATAATTTCTAAAGTAAAAATCCTAGGATTCTCTCGGAGTCTCAGCTGGGATGAATGGTCTTGCCCTAACTTGTGTCCCAATCAACTAGTTCAGAAATTCAGGATCCTCTGGCAAGGAAGGAGGGAAGAAAGAAGGAAAGAAGGGGAGGCATTTTCCCAGAGGGCGGAAGGTAAAACATGCATGTCTCTAGAGGAGGAAATTCAAAATCACAATAATAAAACGTGCCAGGACAGTGCAGCAAACCCGCCTAGTTTCACAGCCCCTTCCCATCAGGGGGAATTAAAAAAAAAAAAAAAAAGTTACGATGGGAACAGCTAAGCTAAGCACACGAATTAATTCAGGCAGGCTTCTCATTTTATTTCTCGGCCAGCGTGGGGTTGGGCAGTCCTGCAAGGCACTGTATTTCCTTTGCTTTCCAAGACAATCTGCTAAATTATACAAAAGTAACTGGCCTTCTTATAAGTGAAACTCAGAGGAAAGTAGCTTTTCATGTTCCTTAGAGCTGAATTTAGAATCGGGCAATTTTCCCTCAAAGCTAAAGGAAATCTATAGTTGGAGCAGTTATTCTATTTTCTCTACTGTTCAGAACTTTCCCCCCAGATTAGAAGTCAATGAGGCAAATGCAACTCATCAGGTGTAAATTCAAAAGCAAATGCACGTACAACCCCCATCTTCTTTCTTTAGAAAAACTACTTTCATATTGATTGTCATTATTCTTGTGTGCAAAATTTAGCTATTTAGATTTTTCTCATTGCTTCATTCCAGGCAAGTTCTTTGCCCAAGATTTGGAGGCACCGAGAGTGAAATGATTTTCAAAGAAAAGAGGAACTGCCACTTTCATCTCCTTAAAGCCAGAGGTGTGAAAATAGTTTGGAAGAGCGCTGACATTTGCCTGAACCAAAGGAGTAAAGAAAAATGTGTCAGCCTACTAACTTTCTTTTGCAAACAAGGCTTTGAGGGCCAGGACACAAATTATGCAAGGAAGGCTTTCTGTAGACCCCCCTGTCTATTAAGAAACTACCTCAGTTGGATTGTCATTGTCTCACTTGACTCTCACTACATTTCCATTCAAATAGGAATATTGGGGAAATTAGTATTGCATTTTTAAAGTGAGTAGCTGTGTGCTTAGTATCCAATTAGTGCAGGACTTTTCTAACAAAAACTTTCAAAGAATTACCTTTTACAAAAATTCATGCACATTAAAATCACTTTTAAAAGATGAATGTTTTCCGACCCCAAAGACATTACACTATGACAAAGTTATTTGCTTTAAAAAATCTAAGTACTTCTAATGATATTAAAAGATGAGCATAATCAATAACATCTCAGAAGTTTCTAGCTGCTTATTTTTCTTTAAAAATAGCTTTAAACTTCTGCTCCCTGAACCACTCACATTATAGCATTAGGTATCTAGCGCTTTTTGTTTTTGTTTTTTAAACAGATGATTGGCTGAGCTTGTATTTTTATTTATATAGCTGCTGGTTAGGATTCTATAGAAAAAATGATTACTTGAATTAATTACATGTAACATACATAAGTCTACAAATGCACTTTATAAATTCTCTCGCTTTAGGCCACGGCTTTAGGAGCCTCATTCAAAAATACAGAGAAAAAAGGAAACTTTTTAGCAGTGTCTTTCAGCCACGTTTCAATTTAATCTCACATTTGAGTTCCACAATTGTTTTTTAATACGTACCCTTTGCGCCATCGGCCTCCCTGGCTCCCTTCCTACTTCAACTTCTAATATATCCTCTTTAAGGCCAGTGTGAAAAGAAACAAATAAGCAAACTCCCCCGGGAAAAAAAAAATTAAAACACGGCGAAAAATCCCTTAACGTCTCCAGCAACGTGAGCTACTGGTCCCAGATCTTCGGACTACGGGACCTGAAGCAAAGCGCCCGAGTCACTGAGCATAAAAGCGCTCCGTTTCCAAGACAGCAGCGGAGGCAAGGAAAAAAAAAAATAAATAAAAGGAAAAAAAAAAAAAAAGAAAAAAAGAGAAAAAAAGCAGATCTTCTCTCCCCCAAAAAATCAGTTTAAAAAAAAGAGAGAGAGAAAGAGCGCCCCTCAGACCCAACTACCAAATCTCATGGCTTTCTGCCACTCCGGCTGTCAATCACAGGCGAGGTTGTCAACGTGGTGAATGAATGATCATCCGCTCTGTCTTCTTCTGGTCAGAACACCTCAAATGTTAATATTCAAATGCACAAAGCCCTAGCGCTCGCTTCCCTTGAATCAGTCCTAATTCCTAATCAGTTTCTCTCTTCTCTCGCTCGCTCTTTCTCTTTCTCTCTCTCTCTCTCTCTCTCCCTCTTTGCAACTGCTGCACTGGAGGGAGATTAGAGGAGGAGGGTTAAAAAAAATGTCTGTCTGAGTTTGTCTTAAAGGAGCCACGATCGATGCTGCCCGCTTGCAGTCCCCGTGCGTGTGTAAAGTGTGTGTTGCACAGGCGGAGAGGTGGATTCCGACCAGAATGCTAGAACCCGGAAGTAGTGGTGGCCATAACAGGTCGCGTCTTACACAATGCATTGGGCTGCAGCAAGTAGGCTCCTCGGCAGGGGTGGGTGCGCGAAGCGAGCTCTGGCCGCACTGGAGAGGCAGAGAGGCGCTCCATTAAATCGCACGCCCAGGCACAAACACACACACCCAAGGCACACGCAAACAAACGCGGGCAGTAGCCCCCGGCCGCAGGCTTTATTTTCCGTATTCTTTTCTCTCCCTCCCCCTCCAGACTCTCTCCCCAAAGCCAACTCTCTTGAAATAAATTGGGAATAAACGCCGGGGAGGCAGCAGCGGGAGTTATTTTGCACAGGGCTCTGCGCATAGACTTCACGACTTTCCTCGAAATTATTGGGGTCTGCCAGTATTTTTCGGGGGCAGAGGGGGCTAATGCAGAAAGTATTGGATTCTCAGAACTGACTACCCCAAGTAGAAAAGTCAAACGGGGAGAGAAAAAAATGAGCAGGAGCAAGGCTTGGAAAGGGTCTGCTGAGGAGTCCCGAGAACGTGGGGTGAAGGTTGGGGCTTTCTGCAGATCCAGCTTAGAGTTGCTGTCAGAGGTGGACACCCAGCCCAAATAAAGGAAATGCTTGCATTTTCTCACTTTGGGATCTGGACACACACACACACACCTCCTAGCCCCGGAGGCCCCCAGCCCCAGCCCCATCCCCGGCCCCGGCGTCCTGCGCGAAGTGGGAGACGAAGGGAGGGAACAATGAGCTGAGAGCCGGGAATGTGCCCCCAGCGCCTGTTTACAAACACGAAGCTATTTATGATCGCCTAAAAGCGAAACCTGACGCGGGCTCGGAGCAGCCCAGACCTCGCGGGTGGAGCCGGGGCCAGGGAGTCTCGGGAAAGCAAGCTGTTTCTCCGACCGGCTCTGGGAGAAGCAGCCGTGCGCCCAGGGCGCGGCGCGGCTGGGTCGGCGCGCTCAGCTCCGGCCGCACCGCCTTTGTCTTCGAAGCGCCAAAGGGCTCCGGCCTCGGCAGTGCTCGGGCCTGGAGGGACCCTGCGCCCCAAGCTCTTTTCCCCGCGACGCTCTGCGCTCTCCTCCCCAGTCCTCCTCCTCCCCACCCCGCTTTCCTGTCCCAGCCTGGCTCTGGGAAAACTCCCAGTGCCAAAGAAAAAGAAATTCACTTCGGGAGCTGAGATTTCAGACAAAAACCTGCCCCTACCCACAACTCGGAGGCTCCAACCAGCCACTGATTTTAACTTTCTCCTTTCAAATACCTATTCTCTGGCTTAACAACAACAACAACAACAACAACACATCAACAAAATCCTCTCCTTATTCTCCCACTCTAAGCTTGCCTTTTATTATTATATTTAGTAGTGTTATTTTCGTTTTTATTTTTCTGCGCGCCCAGCTCTGTATGCCGAGATGGCTCAGCCACAGCAGCTCAACCAGCGGGTTGGAAACCTCACGTCCTCGAGCAGGGCTCGCAGCTCGCTCGGCTCGGAGCAGGATTTTTTTTTTCCTCCCTCCAGCTGAAATCTCACAGAAAACTCCCCCTGCGGTGGACTGGAAAATGAGCTCACCCAAATCTCGGTAGGCAGCCGTGGAGGAGGACTCGGCCAATCAGGGGGCGCTCCTGCCAAAGCGGCCGCGCATTGGCTGCGGGGAAAATCAATTATCAAATAATCGATCAGCAGGGAGCTTCGATCTGCCGGGAATGCAAACTGCCAGTCCCGATTCCCGCCCTGATGGTGGCCAAAAGGCTGACTCCCCCAAAGCCGTCTCGGCCGCTCGTTCCCATCTCTCCCACCCCCATCCCACTTCGCCAGCTGCGGACCGAACCCTCATCCCAAAGGGAGGTGTAGATAAGAGAAAGAGTTTTGAGAAAGGTTAGGGGGCTTCTAGCTGGAGAGGTTGTTTGGGAAAGGTTAGGAGCTCTCAAATGTATTGAGGCTAACTCCAAATGTGCAAACTAAAAGAGAATTTGCATCAGTTTGACAGGACTCAAGTTTTTGTTAAGTGGGCTTTCGAGGAGCAAGGGACACTGGTCGAGCATCAGAACCTGTATCTGGAATCAGGTTCCCTCCAGCACACGTAGCCTCCCTAAGCTATGTCTATTCCTTTAGTACTTCGCAGGAGTCAACGCCAGGTGACCCCCTCACCCCCCGAATAGTGGAGTTTTCATAAAGCCGAAGCAGCTGAACCTTCCCAGCCTCCCGCACACCTCCCCAACCCCGACACCGCACTCGTCCCGTGTGTACCTAAAGGGCTGACACATTCACCCACAGCCTTCAGATACACGTTGCCTTGATAGAGCTCCGACTATTTAAAAAACGTCCTAGGATCCGCATCATTTGCCTCTCCTCTCTTCCTTTCTCTCCCTCTCTTTCTACACCCCCCACCCGCAACTTTGGGATCTTTAACTTTTCTCCATCGCAAACATTGGTAGAGTTTTGGGGTACCGACCAAAAACCCCGGTACTTCACGCAGGAGGTTAAAGCAAGCCCCAGTGTCAAAGCGGAGGGGATCCAGGTGAATTACCAACTTCTTTACGCCATTGCCTGACATTCCCACCCCACTCCGCCCGCCCCAACATGAACTTGGAAACCGAACTTCTGGCCACAATGGAACCTCCCGGTCTCCGGAAGGCGATTTCTCTGTTTAATTTTCGGGAAGTTGCGCTGTCTGGGCCAGCAACGCAATCCTTTTCCAATTACCGGGAGGACCAAACTGGACCGGCAGCCTGCAAGCCCTCCCCGAACCCGTGCCGGCTTTGGCCCTCACCAGCGCCTTCAGACGGCTGCACCGGGCGTGTGAACACGGCAGTTCCAGCAGGCTTGCCAGGGTTCAGCGCGGCTGGCTATAGGGGGAAAGCTGGGGGGGGGGGGGTTGCCAAGCCAAACATTGAGATGGGTACATCTATGTTTATGATTCTTAAGTGAACTGCAAGGGAAATTGTGTAAGTATAATTTAACGGAGAGAAATTTACTGCGAAATACATTTTGATGATCACCGTCTTTAAGAGTCCTTAAGGGTTCCCCAGCAAAGGCTTAAGTAACCGGTTTGGAGTTACCTCAACTCCACGGCCATGTTTTCAAATTTGGAAAAGGCCGGCTTGGGTAAAGATTACTCCGACAATGGAGTTTATTTTGTATTGTTGCTTTTTGGTAAATTTGTTTTCTAGCAGAGATGAGAAAAGAAGGTTCAGGTAAGTCACTCCTTTTCAAACATAACCAAAACTTCAAAGAAGTAGGAAATCTATTGTGCGCTTCAACCAGGATGTGTTGGATTACCATAAAAGTACTTTAAATTACCTACACACAGGTTTTCCTTAAAGAAAGAAATAGTTTGAGTTTGTGGTAGAAAATAAACTCTTATTAGTTTTGAAAAGTGCCTTCTTTCTTTTCTCCCCCCCAACTCCTTTTCCATTTATAACTGCTAACCTAATGCTACTCCTAGATCTTTATAAGATTAATTCCGAACAATCAAGGGACTAAAACACTCTTACAATGTAATTACAGTAGTACAAATTGTTTGCCCAAACCTCATTCTGGATAAGGATTTTACAATTAGCAAACAGTTATTACAGTTGGGGCTTGCTGAGAGAAATTGCACAGAGGAAGTCTAGAGTTGTAATATAGTAGCCATAAAATAAAACCCTACCTTAGCAAGGCAGCAATTAATCATCTATTAAAAGGAAAAGGTAAAGGGATAGTTCTAGGTGTCTTAGTAAACTACTACTGACATTTATACCTGTTCTGTGATAGCACCTATACCTAACTTATTTCGGATAACTTGCTTTTTGAAGTAATAGCACTTTTATTTGCAAAAACTTGGCCAGATAAAGGATTCTGGCACTTGCCCCTAGCTCTTGAGACATGTGCCTCCCATCCTCAGCTTACTCTAAACATCCCAGAGCATCTTCCCAAAGATAGAGAGCTTAGCCTTTAAAGGGGCAGGCTGAGGCCTAGGTCTCTATTGTTTAGACCTTCCTTGCAAGGAGGCATTTAAAGCAAGTGGTGCCCCTTTCCGCTGTTGGTACAGTCCTTTCTGAGCCCTCCCCTCTAATTTTCTGTTCTCCTATAAAGGACTGTGTCTCTGAAAACACATATATCCTGAATTAGGCTTTTGTCCCCAAAGTTCACCCTGATGAGTCAGCTCCAAAACCCTCAGAAATTAAAGAGGCACCTCTTAAGGTAAAATGTGTGTGTATTTGCCAGCCCAGAATAAACAAAAGCCTGTTAATCAATCGAGTTTGGCAGCTGTGTTCACAGAATGATAAGGGTTTATCATCTGCCACCTAACTTTAAGATGCCTGTTAAAATGTTGTGATTACTCCTTAGGTTGTCCCGTGTTTCGGAGGCTTGGGATTTGTCCTTCAAGAACATTCATCTCTGCATCTCGCCCTCCACGTTAACATTCGCATTTCAAAAAACAGAAATGAGAGGAGGGAAAGACAGTTTGAAGAAAATGGATTTAAAATCTAGTAGAGATAATAGAGGAATGCTTGAGATAAGAGGCTGGATGTGATATGAGAGAGGTACCAAGAAGTCAGAGCTAATGAATAGCTGTGAGAAAAGTGAAATAAACTATTTAGAGGTCTATAAAGGGGAGACCTGGTCAGGTGATGTGAAAGGGGGTCAACTGAGCGGATTAGGGAAGACGTTAATCATGTGCCCCAAAGCCATCTGGGCTAGAAGACCTGGGAGATTTGTTTACTGCATTTTGCTTCAGAAAACAACTCCCGTTTCAGTTCAGAAGTCAATGAGAGGTCACTTTAGGCTCTCCAACCATTGCAGGGAAAAGACCTAAGTCACTATATTCTGACTGGATAATGCAAAAGTTAAGAAAAAAAATTTTTTTAAGTGGGAAGAGAGTTGTTTTCTTTACAACCTTTCTATTTCAAATCATTAAAATGCTTTGGTCTCCAGAGGGGGAAAAATTACACTGGTTAACATAATTACTAGCTCTGACATTTTCAGAAGTTATAGAGGTCTTTTATTAATTAAATGGAGGGCTTAATAAAATATTCCTAATAAAATTTATGGTTGTCTTAAAACTTTCTAAACAGTGCTATAAATTCTTAATAAAATTAACTGGGAAATGAATTATTAGCCGCCCCCCTCACTTCTACATAAGGAGCGACTGTAGAATGAAAAGGGAAATAGAAGCCTTTTAGTAAAATATAAATATTAGCCAAAGACACATATTGCTTTAGAAGAGGTGAAGTTTCAACTAAGTTATTTCTAATGGCTTCATCCTTCAATATTCCCCCAAAGCTACTCACAACAAAACTTAGAAAACTTCTTCCCTTCTCTATTAACATATTATATATACATGTATAGGTAAGCTTATTTGAAACACAATGCTCAATTTTCTGGTCTGAGTTCTGTGTTAAGTTTAATCAAAAGCATAGATGCATGATGCAAAATTCCAATATAGGACTTTTGATGGTTCAGAGAGTAAATATTTTATCAATTCAAAGATAATTAAAAATGAAATATCTTATAACTTCTCTCAATATAATTTATTTAAAGTTAACTTTGAAATAACAAATTTCTCATCCTTCAAACTCCACATTTATAACAGTGGTACATTATCTGAAAGCAGCATTCTGTTGAGCAGATATACAAAACGTTTTCATATCACTACATTTCATCTTAAGTTTTGAAATGCTATTCTGCTTCACAGATACAGTACTGGCTGGTTGGCTGTTTTAAAATGAACAGGACTCTCAAACATCAACCAAATAAAACAGCCCTGGTGGATATTTCAGCTTTTGAAGGCTTGATCTTTTGTGCCGTCTACTGGACAATGGAAAAACTACAGCTTCTATGACTAAGAAACTTCTCTAGTCCAGTATTGGGGGAGGGGGAAGAGGAAGCGGAGGGGAGCATGATTTGGTGCTAGTAAGTAGGAGGAGAGGACACCAGGACCCAACCTAGACTCATGGGACAGGTTTTAGGTCTAATCATGTTTTCATATCCAAGTTTAGGACATTATATTAAGCCCAGGCACACCTAAACCACTTGACTAAGGCAAAAGGCTGTATTTAATACAACCGTCTATGTGTCTGAATCCACAAAGTTGGCTTGGGAAAAGACAGAAAGAAGAGATGATGGGACAAGTTTAGCATCTCTGAAAAACAATATTGGCGGTTCGCTTGGCTCTGGGTGTTCATTTGCTTGATAGTCAAGTTAAATATATCTACTGCCTAGAGAAATCTGAGATGTTACAAATTAATTCTTGGAATTTGAAACATAACATTGTTCAGTAATCAGGAAATGTACTTTTAGGAGGAGGGGAAATGAAATTGGTAATTAGAAAACTTTTAGTACAGTTCTTTGGCAATCTTGGATGAAAATGTGAAACTTCAGTGTTTTCACTTGGAGACCACATGTGGGGGAAGGTCGGGGTGAAAGTCATAGTCAGATGCCTTTATGTAGCAGAGGCTGTTTGATGATCTATTAAACATTTAAGAAATATTGTATGTATTTTAAAAATATTTATGGAGCCCTAGCATTATGAAAGCTTTGTACAAAAAAAATCATGAAACTAACTTTGACCTGTTTGATATTGACATAGTTTCTGAATAAAATTACCATAAAGAGGTTATTTGCAACTTAAGAAACAAAGTCCAAAACCAATAAAATGCAGAGAACTCAAGATGATTTTGGTGCAAGAGACATAAACTTGGATGCAGGGCTCTTAAAAATGTTCATCTGCTTTTATGAATTTAAAAATTCTTTAGTGCATTTTAATAAAACCTAGTAGTACATGACTAGTTATTAGGGTGCCTTTTAGTAAAAACTTAAGAGTGAAAAGGGCACAGCTTTAGGACATTTTATTGATGCATAAATATAGTTCAATGATCTCCTTCAAATATACATTTTGATGTGGCACTATGTCAGAATGACCTTAAAATATTGTATTAAATATAGATATATCAGAGATCCTAAACTGACATTGACTACTTAAAGCAGTGAGATTGCTTACACTGCAGTGTGAAAGAACAGGCCGGTTTCAGTCGTGCTTTGGAGCTGGAGCTGGAGGTGGTGGTGGTGGTGGGAATCTTCTAAGCTTTAGCATAATCAACTGAACTATGTAGCAGACTATTACTTTACGAGATGCTATGTGGATCCATTGGTCCAGTTAAAACAAGGACAATCATCTACTGACAATCACTAGAAAACATAGATAATTCTTACGAGAACCGATCATACACGTGATGTACTCTAAACTAGAAATGGAACTGGCAAGTGCTGTAAGAGGTCTGGTGAAAGTGCTCTAGTCACCAAATGCAAACATTTACCTTTCAAACAACAGGATGAGCCAGAATGGTCATGATTAGCATCCATGTTCGGCTGGATAAAGGGACATATTTTGTAAAAACCTTCAGGCAAAAAAAAAAAATCATACTGATTATTCAGAGATAAATATTTTAACATTTCATTGAGTTATCTAATGAATAAGAAAAACATCAAGGCTTCCTGCAGTTCAGAAAGAATTCTAGTAGCCTGAAAAACACAGACAAAAAGAACAAGAAGCCCAAGGACGCCTGCTGAGCAGTGATTCACTTGTGAGCATCTGAAAACGTACTTTTCCAAGTTCTAATTTAAAAATGAAAAATAAATATCATCCTTCCTTGTCTTATTATTATTATTATTATTATTATTATTATTATTATTATTAACTTCAGACTATGGTTCTGCTTGCTAAAGAAAATAATTCTTTCCAGGGGATTTCTGCAAGAAAGGGCCACTTTGAAAGCTTATAACTAATGGCAGAAGTGGACATACAAGCCGCAAACAAGTCGTTTCGCAGCGGAGCCCACAGCCCTGAGTGACGCCCCTTCTTGCGAGCTCATCCAGGATAACTTCATTTACTGGCAGAACGGCGGCCACTTCCGGGACTCTCTATGGAGCGGTGTCCTCTCACCGGAGAGCCCTCAGCCAGGCTGCCCTGTCACCTGTGTGTGTAGAGGTGGCAGGTCCCCGCGGTTCCCGGCTACGTAGGCTGGTCCCCGCACGCCCAGCCACCCAGAGCCCCGGGCCTGCCTGCACTCCCTGGGGACACGGACTCCCCGGGCTGGGTGGGTGACCCTGCAAGGTACGCTTCCCGGGGGTGGCGGCCACGGCCTCTGCTCACACCTGACTTGACGCAGGGGTGGCGGCCCAGGGGGAGGGGTTTGGGAGAACCTGTTCCCGGGGACCATGAACCGTCTGGAAAAAGCGGAGGGTGAAAAGCCCCCTCTCCTGCCAGGGTCCTCCTCCCCCGCCATTTTGGACTCTGCCGTCCCACCTTCTCTTTGGGGGTCGCCTCCGCTCCGGCCGGAGCCAGTGGGTCAGGCCTGGGCGGCGGGGGGTGGCAGGCGGAGCGGGAGCGCGAGGACCCGCGGACCCTCGCGCGGCGGCTCGGGGCCCCGGCCTCTGGCTTCCGCTTCTGCAGGCTCAGCACCCAAGGGCGCCTCTCCGCATCTGGACTGGAGGACCCCGGCTCATCCCAACCCTCGCCGCTTTGATCCAGTTCCGGAAGCCTCTCGCCTGGCTCCTGGACGGCTCTTCCCCGGGGTGCCGCCCATCTCCCGCTTCTTCCTCCGAGGCCAAGAGTGCACTGCAAGTCTGGGATGCGGAAGATTTGGGGGACCCTGGCCTCTGCCCCCCGCGGCCGCGGCGGGCCCTTTCCTTCGTCGGGGCTGGGACACGCCCGCGTTTGTGGCCGCGGTTACTGCTTCAGGTGCGCTAATGGGATTGCAGGCCGCCGAGCACCGCGTGCGGATTGAAGCGGGCCCCTCTCCGGGGTTCCAGCCGCCGCGGGGTGGATGGGAAGCCACCGCCGGGCCCTGACGGCCTCCCGGGGCAGCGCGGCCCGCTATGGGTGCCCGCGAGGGCGCTCACACCTGGGAGAGAGGTGGGGGACCGGCTACCGGGAGGGGGAGGGGAGACGGGGGAAGGGCGGAGGTGCGGGAGAAGATGGGGGAGCAGCAGGAAGGGAGGGAGAGAGAGGCGCGGAGTGGCAGTGACAGAGACTGGGGGAGAGAGGAGATAGAAAGCAGCAGAAGTGGAGACAGAGTCGGGGAAACGGGCTGAGATGAAATCTGAACTAGTCCTCTGCCTGTCCCCACACCTGCCTCGACAGACGAGGAGAAATGCGCCCCTACTTCTCGCTTTCAGCTTCCGAGGGAGCTTCATCATAGACTTCTGCATAATTGCATATTGACTTTCCTAAATAGTTGCGCAGAGTGGTTTGTTGCTTTCACTTGTTCAATCGCAAACAATTACCTTGGGAAAAAGAGAAAGGGGGGGTGTGGGGTGTGTGTGTGTGTGTGTGTGTGTGTGTGTGTGCGTGTGTGTGTGTGTGTGTGTTGGGGTGGGACCTAAGGCCAGAGGTAAACAGTCTTGTGCTCTTTCACAATGTCCCTCTGGCCATCCCAGAAATGACCATCATGCTCTGAGAAGTGCCCATCACCATCACAAGTAGGGTGAGGTGATTGCTCTGCCTTGGGCCCACTTTTTGCAATCCGTTTTCCACCAGAGAACTGGAGAAAGCATTTAGTTCCATCTCCCCATTTCACAGATGAGCAAGTGGAGACTAAGAAAGGTGAAGTGACCTATTCAATTTCTTCTCTTTCTCTTCTGCATATCTTAAAGTTCTCCTCTTTTAAATTTATATCTCCCAACACTTAAAATTCACAATTACAAAAGAAGGCTTCCTTACTCTTCTTTCCTAAGATCACTGGCGGTCAGTGCGTCCAGGTCTCCTGTGTGTGCAGTTGATGGTGGTGTGTGAGTGCGGTGGCTGTGTGGTGGCTTCTCCCTCCTCCTGGGCTCCCACACTGATTCCATCACTGAGCTGCTATAGGACAGCAGCAGGCCGGGAGCTTACTGACCTGTGGAAGACCCCTCCACACAGCAGGAAGAAAGAAGCCAGAAGCCGGGAGAGCCTGTATTTGGTGGTGATGGTTGCTGGAGTCTCATAGGCTTTGCTTTTGTCCAACCAACCCCCAAACAAATAAACAAGTCCTGCCTTTTGCATCCACTTCCTGTGATTGAGTGACCCTAAGCAGAAATCTGGCCCCATGTCACCCAGGGAAGGAGTGGGGAGGTTCAGGCCTTATTTACCCCAGAATTTAAAAAAAAACCCTCAAATTGTCCCTCCTAGTAGCTTGCCTTTTAAGGACGTGAGAAGGAGTTTCCTGGAGTCTAAACAGACATAATAACCCATTGAGATGTTTAGGTTTCAAGTTTACAAAAAAGCATTTTACCCTGAACCCCACTACAACCTAGACCCTTTACAAAGACATTCTATATCTTCTATGGACAAACTAAAAATTTTAGTAGACACTTCTAATTCTGAAACATTTTTATTTTTAGCTTCAAAGTTTTGCTAAAACAAATCAGTTGTTTATTGCTTTCTCCTCATTCCCCGATTTTCTTTCATTCGAAATTTCTGTTACTTTGAATTTTGTATTGATTTGGGTGTTTGGTACAGAAAGTTTGCTTGTAGGTTTGTTGTCTTCAGTCATCTACATTTATTTTATTTTGTGAAAAACTCTGCAGTTTACTGTTTTTTTTTTTTTTTTACTTATTGAATATTAACAAAAAAAATATCCTAGTGTTTTTTTAGGTTTAAACCTTAATAATGTGTTTTCTTTTTAAGACTTTCTTTTTTAAGGAATCTCTACACCCAACATGGGGCTCAAACTTATGACCCCCAGATCAAGTCACCTGCCCTACCGACTGAGCTGGCCAGGTGCCCCATAGTTAAAAGTCTTTTGAGGCAACCAGAATTTTTTGATATACTGCACTATAAGCTATTTTATTTGGAATGATTTAGTGCTTGCAGGCTGAAACTGAAGAATGATTTTGGAAATTGGTTTATCACAAAGAACTCTTAGCATGTACAAAATTACCCAGTCCAGATTCTGGGAAGTGGGGTTGAGGAAGAATGACAGAGCTGGGAGTTAAGATGTTCAGAGCCAAATTTGACAATCACTAATAGGCTGATGGCATTTGAAGAAGTTATCTCCTGCAAAATGAACTGGCTAATATTTTGTTTTCCAATTGTACTTTTGATTCTTGCATTTAGAGATCCTGTATTATAAAATTAGATACATAGAAAATGTATGGCTTCAAAATAAACAAAAATGTTTAGTGTTAAGACATTGCACAAACTCCTATTTCACAATAAATTTTACAGAGGGTGACAGTTTGGATTTGGATAGGAGAAGATCATCCTAAAGCAGTGTTTCCCTGCCTTGACTTCAGCCATTTACATACAACCACGGGCTCTGCCCCGGTTTAATAGCCTATGAATTCCTATTTATTTGTTCTTTAAAAAAATAGCCTCATCTATAATAAGACACATGTATGTATTTTAAAATGAAACTCTATATCATAGGATTTCTTTTATATTTTTTCCTAATGCAGAGTACAATAAATACAATAATAAATTTAAAACAATGCATTGTGATCTATGCTCCTAAATCATCTTTACTCCTCTTTAGTAAGCAATGACCTAAGGACGTCTTCAATCTGTCAATGTGCCAAGTTCTAAACAGATTCTACTTTATATATCAGCATGACCAAATACTACTCAACAAATATCACACAATGAATACAGAAAGAAGAGGTATGCAGTTGAGAAAGAAGTGAACACTAATGATTAGGAAAAATGAACACTAATTTTAGGAAGAAATCAATGCTAATGTCTTGCAATTCAGCTTTGGTATTTAAAGTGGAAATGTATCTTGTAAACCTGTAACTGCAAACCTGTTGATATTGATGAACTGCAGAAGCCTCCATTTTCTAAGACACCATTTGAAATATAATCACTACAGATTTAGATATTTGTGAGCCTCAAATTTATGATAATAATAAGCAATTTTTGAAAAATATACTTGATTCTATAAAAATGACAATAATTTCTCACTAAAACCTTCAAAACACTGAAATCTGAAACTCCTGTACTTTATATTCCAGGCAAGGAAAACATAAATGCTTCTACTTCAGACTACTCCCCCAGGCAATTTATTCACACTTAACTCCCCTCTCTTTGGAGACTCCCTCCCACCCCCCCTGCATAGGGAACTCAAGTATCAGAAGAATTCCTCCTATGAACTGTAACCTCTAGATATTACTAAGTTTACAAATGACATCTTAGGTCTTTGTTGAAAAATACACCTGAAAGAACAAAAGTGAACAGAAAGATGTCAAAGCATAGTATTAGTTTTGTTATTATTACAGTTTGTCTGGATATTCTTTTGTGTGGTTTAGAGGGTAGAACATTTAATCTTTTCTTCACTGGCCAGGCACCCTTCGGAGGCACTTTCTTTCCTGATTTCACATTTGTCTTTTCCTTGTAACACTGCACACTGAACCTGCTGGGCAAGAGGTAATTTATACACAGGTTTTATTTCCTTATGCCTAATCATGGTTACGTATCTCAGCAAACCAAATGCCATTCACTGGAAGCTTTTGTTACACTTTGTTTTTTCCTAAACATGGATTAAGTTAAAATAATAATTTATTGCAACAACACAACCACTTCACCATCTTAAAAATCAAGACAAATCAAAACCAAGAAGCACTGCCTAGCACAATCAGAATGCCGAAGAACTTAAAAAAACCACAAAATTGAAAATGGATAGTTACAGCTCTTTTTATAACTGTCACTTTGTCGTGTTCTTAATCAGTATCCGAGCACCATGAGTGTGGTTGAGCCTCAAGTGCCCTGGAAAGCACTGTATTGAAGGTTAAGTGTCCGGCTATACTGTACTGGCAATCTGTGGCTCCATGGGACCAAGCACACCCCTCACCTCAGGACCAAATGCCACGGCCAATTTGCTCCCTGACTTGTGATTCTGTCCCCGGCAGTCCCCACTTTTTTTTTTTTTGAGCATTTAACTCTTTTTACTTTTGTACTTCTGCATTTCGATGATAGCTGGCCAGCACCCTTTTTAATCATAAACTAATTTAGACCAAAAAGTATTACGTATTTTCGGATACTTGGACTCATTAAATGCTTAGGATTTATTTGTTCAAGACCCTCAACCAATGAGTCTTCCTCAGTGCTTCTAGCTCTTTACTCCAGGAGGGAATAGTTTGAATTTGTTTCAAAATGCTCTTCTTTTACTTGCTTTATTTGCTTTTTCTTTTCCTATGAGTCTGTAATTTAGTTCTGCTGACACAGTTGGTTAACCCCATACTGGGGAGCTGATTAAAAACACTTTCTAAAAATGTCTGTTCCTATTGCTGGTATTAATCAGCATTTTTTTTTGGCCTGTTGCTTTCTTTTGATTTGTTTATCAAAATCTTTCCTTCCCAATAATTCTAAGTGGGCATAGTTAAAAGGCTACATACTCAGTTCTTTCTAGGATGAGCTGCCTCTCCTTCCACTGTCTCTAATGTACCTACTATATTGGAATGATTCCAGAGAGCAGTTAGTGGTCTTAGAGACTCTACCAAGCTGTATATGTGTCAGAACAAATGTGAGCAATAATCAGATTTGTTCCCATCCCTGTGCTTAGGGTCCCATTCAGTTACCCAACAGATCTCCCTCTTGAGGAATACTTTCTTTAAAAATTTGAGTTGTTGTCATAGCTATGCCGAGGGAGGGTCATTTATACACTTTATCCACTCTAGTTAACCCAGATACCAAGAAGAGCCCCGCTGTCCTACCTGTTCTTGTGGAAACTTTTAAGAAGACATGAGGTCCAAAACAGTTTCAGACTTGCTTTTCCCATTGTCTGCTTTTCTCATTGTCACTGACATTTTTTGGATAGTGATAAAAAGGCAAGTCTGTTGCAAATTTCATAAATCAGTCCTTCCTCTCTCTTCTGCTGTCAGTTGCCCTTCTCACTAATGTCACCATATGTCACTGCTTGTCCCAGCCAGTCTCAGGTTGATGGAAAGTGTTTGACTAACTTTTGGGTCCCATTGCCTGTCATTGGTAAGACTGGGCCAACTTCTTAGTTTTACACAGCTCCGTTTGGAACAGAGCTATTCAGGTGAAGTTCACGGTATGTCCAAATAAGTCTTTGGTACTGAGGGATAAAACTGAGAATTTTTGTTCCTAACGTAAGAAAATATTTCATAGTTTGCAAAGCATGCCCCATCCCCAGGCCGAGTATCTTACTTTGGTCTCCCCAAACTTGTGACATTGCATTATCATCTCCATTTCACAGAGGGAGTTGAAAGTCACACAACTAACTATTCAGGATCAAAGGCTATATGCTGAGTTATGCCATCACTCTGGAAAAATACCTTTGTAACTACATCATTTTGTTATGCTAAATATTGGGGTGGTAGGCTTCAGAAAAAGTGAGAAAGGATTTTTATTTTGCTTGAATATTTTAGTTCTTTTTCTTTCCTATCATCTGCTGGAAGATTAAAAATATTCAAACTCCTGAAATACATCCCCAAAGTTTCACTATTTCCAGTGTCCAGACATTTTGAACTGATTAACCATGTTCAATATGAAATTTTTGCTCTATTTCAAAGTTATTATTTGTTGCACAAGTATCTCTTTTTGCATAATTTTGTTGCACACATATCTGTTTTTGAAAAACCATACTCAAAATTGTATATAGGACACAAGTTACTAAACAGATTTGTTATAATTCTTTCCTTCTACAAATACATTTGTTGTGGTTTGTAGTTGATGTGTTTTTTTTGCCTTAAAAACTATTATATAGACAAAAGTCCGTTTAAGACATATTACAACATGTTTTTCAAGGAGATAGCAAATCAAACTTTCCATTTAAAGAGAAAGAAGAAAACTGCTTTCAGGAAATATTAGTTAACCGGCAGGAGTCCTTTTCAGAGCACAGTTACCATGGGATTGAGAAGTATTTGCTAATTATAACAGTGCACTAATTATCTGCTTCTTACATCTCATCTTTCTGTCTTTCTGTCGAAATTCACTTCTAATTATATGGTACCCTTTTTGCATATGACACATCTAAAAGTATTGCTTTTATCAGATATGAATCTTTTTCCTTGGAAATATTAAAGACATAGTTTCACTTCCAAAATATTTTCTCCTACAATATAGTGAAATCTTTTGATCATGGTTGAATAATAATCTGTCATGTTGAGGGGAGGGAGGGACCAAGTTTCAATATTAGACATTTTCTATCTTCCAGAAGAGAATAGCAGAAATGATCAGCCTTGTCACAGTTTCTATTTTTCCAGTGCAGTTAAGCAGAAGTAGCCACATCACCCACTCTTCATCATCACCATCAATGTCATCATATTTTTATTAATATTCAAAATTTCAAGTATTGTAATTGATGGAAAGATATTTTAAATATAGTATTATAAAGGAAAGGTCACTGGGTCACCAGGACCTATTTTCGGGGGATTATTGTGTCATCCAAATTGTAGAGGCAGGCTTCAAACAAAAGCAACAACAAGAATAGCAACAAATGTTGATTTCGGTTCCTATATTCGGATTCTGGGCTTGTTGAGCAAATAGAAACTGGGATTCACTTGATGTGTGAAGAAAGTGAGTCTTGCTCATCCGCTCAAAGCAGGACTTTTGCCAGGGAAAATTACGGAATTGGGGGTCCCCATCTTTAGGATGCCTCAAGTTTGATTCCCAAACATAGACTCATGTGACAGCTATTAGTCTGACTCATTCGGGACTATATGCTTCCTCTAACTCCACTCCTGATCACACTTTATTGATTATGAACTTTAATGCATACATATTTATTTTAATGTTTATTTGTTTTTAAAGAAAGCTTAGAGAATAATTTATAAGCTTTTAAAGAAACATCTGATAGAGTACTTGAAGCTTCTGCAAAACAAACAAAATCTCTGCACTATTTAAGGCACATAGATATGTGGATCAAGCACTTTTACATCCCGGACTCCAGCTGGGTTAGAAGGGGGTTTTGGGGGGAGGGGGCTGGGTGGCGCACAAGAGGAAGCATTTATTGAGGGCTTTCTCTATGCCAGGCACTGGGAGAGATGCTTTTACATACATTATTTCATTTTGGTAGCACCCAGCCCACTGGGTTGTTATAAGAATCAAATTAGAACTTTAGAGTTTGATATATATATATATTTTTTTTTTCGCTGAATCTCACTGAGCTGAAAACTTGGACTTTATGCCATTCATTTCACTTTTATGCCAGATCACAGAATCATTTACATCCATTCAACTCAAGATGCTCAACTGCCTGGCAAACTAGGGGTGCAGTCAGGTCACAGGGGTCATGTCGGGGATTCTCTGCAACTGAAGAGATTTCAACAATGGTAGAGCCTCTTCATTATTTGGCCAGCAACCCCTTTCCATTCTTTCCATCCCCTTGGGCCTGAGCCTCCTCATCTGGACATGAAGAGGACTTGACTCTATTTTTGATATCCCTTCCAGTCCCAGTGATTTGTGAATTTCATATTTGGTTCTGCTGATGCCAAATGTTTACAGCTGAAAGGGGGGAGGGTAAACTAATTATAAACAGAACTTTCCCAGCTAAAATCTCAGGGGTCAAGATAAATGACTTAAATATTTTCTCACTCTGACAATCAGAAATGCATTCTTTGAGGGCAATAATAAGATACAGTGAGGAAGAAAAAACTTTTTAAAACCATTTTAGTTATAATATGTTACAGAAGAGAAAAGTTCCAAAAGGGTGGAAAAATAGTTCTCTTATCAAGCCACTGCTGATTGGGATTCTTTCTTCACTGCTTGCTGTGTGCTCTGGAATAGGAAAACATCCCTCTCTGGGCTCCGTATAATAATGTTAATACCATCGCCCTTAAAATGGTGTTCTGATGTTTAATCAATGTTCATAAATCTCTTCAAGATCCTTGCATGTTAATTGTGACATTAACTACAAAGTATTACTCTTACAATGGGGTAATTTTATCCAATTAAATCTCCTCTGAGTACCACCTGGGTAGGAAACATTGTTATTACTTTGCAAATTACTTTGTACTAAGGTTCCTTATGTTCCCCAACTATGAGCAAAAGTCCCATCAGAAGGTGTAGAATATTTAGTATTTGCAACATTGACTTTGATGGGACATTACAGCAGAGAACAATATGCTCCAGTGCTGTCCTGGGGGCAGGGCAGAAGGACCTGAATCTCTCCAAGGATGCATCTTACGCAGTGTCGTTCACCATTCTGGGAGCAGCTGTATAATTAATAACTGAACACGGCATATCATTAATTTGAATGGGATCACAGGAGACTTTGAGTTTTAAGCCAAGAGTCCATGAGATTTGCCCCACTTTCTAGAGACTGGAATCTCGGGTACAGTTGGTGGTATTTGCCTTTTTAAATGTAGCCAGCCCTTCAAAGACAATTGCCAACCGTGGAATTGACATTCAGTGTATATTAGCAAGCACTAGAAATTACCTGTTATGTTTTATTTTTTACTTGTGAAGATTTTATTTTTTAACTTATCTCTCCACCAAATGTGAGACTTGAGCTTACATGTTCCACCAACTGAGCCAGCCAAGTGCCCCTACCTGTCATGTGTCAAATGAATCAGTCTAGACATTGCTTTTTATTAATTAATGTGTTTATCCAATAAATTATCTATTGATTACCCATGTGCCAGGATCTTGATTAAACATGACCTAGAGAGACACGGAGAGGTGTGTGTGAGAATCTTGTGGAGGTGTCTGATCAGTAGTAGTTGTCTTCATGGCCAGCTCATGTGTCACTGTAGCTGCAGGTTTTATTTTGAAAGTTGCTCTAGAAAGCTATATTGTCACACTGAATGAAAATGACTCCCTACCCTCACCTCAATCCACAGCTGGGGTCAATTCATCAGGCATTCCATGAACTTTCATTACATTCAAGGATAAAAGAGGCATTTATGACAATTAACATAGAAAATGAGAAAAGAATGGCTCACATTTTAGGCCACAGATTTTTGAAGTTTGTAAGGCAAGTGGGATGAGAGAATTCCATTATGTGGACTATATGCAACTACTTTGATATTTCAGTAATAACGGTCTCCTTTTCTTTCCCCTTCTCAGCATGTCAACATCGTAGTGACTATTTACTGATTAGATAAGCACACCAGTAAATAAAAGATTAAATTATCAAGAGGGTCCTAAGAACTGTCACAGAAAAAGGGAAAACATCTCCAATGCCACCATCCAAACATGTCTCATAGCACTTTATTTCTTCAAATGTTACGTTTTTATATAATTATGCACTTTTGCTTTACATTGTATTATATCTTTTTTCAAATAATTACATAAATTTTATATCTGTCTCTAATGTCTGTTTAATGTTATAAAGTCTAGGCTTACCATAATTTAGTTCGGTGCCACCTATTTTTGATAGTTTGTCTCTAATGTCCCCCCCCCCACCATGATTTCAAATTAAGCTGCGGGACATATTGTGTGTATGGATTTCTCTACATTTTTAAGATAGATATCTGGAAGTTGGAATTCTGGGTCTTTAAAAGATATTAAATTTTTTATGGCTTTAAAGATTTTTTTTTTTGCTGAATTACCTGTCAGCATTGGATACAATGATTTAGATATCCCCCCTACAAAAATTTGTAGATAAAAATGAACCCTTATTACTTTAAATTACATTTTTTATTACAAGCATACTTTAACCAGTAAGTATTTGGCATTTCCTTTCCTTCCTTTTTGAATTGTCTGTTTACTTTCTTTGTGAATTTCTCTATTAGGGATAGTGGAACTTTAAAAATTCAGGATTCTCTTTCTTATCTGAAGGAATACATAAAGCCAACATATATGATGATGTGCAAAATGCTTGTAAATGTAAAAAGCAAAACTGAAAGTAGATTTACCATAATTGTGTGTATGTTTGAGTATGCCTGGGGGGTGGAAATAAACAGAAATATATAACTATATTAATTGTGGTTATAAAATAATAATACTTTTTTCTACTTTTCTATATACTCAAGGTTTCTAAAGTATATGCACACTATGTTTCTCAAATCAGAAAAACGCTGTTATTTGGAGGTATGTCTATTTTCTCTCAATTCAATTTCTTTTTTACTTGGATAATTTTAAGAGCTCAAGTTTCATGGGAACTGGTGGGAATGTGCACGTTTGGAAGCATGGAGAGATGACAAAATACTTTCTGAAAGATCCTTTCCTTTGTGAAACCAGAAATCCCTAAAAACATGATTGGAAATAGAGACCACAACAGTTCCTCTGAGTGGGTGAGGGATGTTCAAAGTGGGTTTCCTGTGACCGAACTGTGTGGACAAAACACTTCTCAGATGATTTTCTGTCATTTCCCAGGCTGTGCTGAGATTTTGCCTAGTGAGATTTTTGTGTTATCTGTGCCTGAGTTTTTATAGTGATAAGTTTTCATGAGTGAAAAGGGAACAGAAATATATACCTAGAAGTCCATTTTTTGAAAGTTTGTCCTTGATTTAAAATGACATATCTGATAAAGGGTTAGTATCCAAAATCTATAAAGAATGTATCACACTCAACACCCAAAAAACAAAAAACCCAGTTACAAAATGGGCAGAAGACATGAATAGACACTTTTCCAAAGAAGATATCCAGATGGCTAACAGATAAGTGAAAAGATGCTCAACATTGTTCAACATTAGGGAAATACAAATGCATTGAATCCACAATGAGACATCACCTCACACCTGTCAGAATGGCTAAAATTAACAACACAAGAAACAACAGGTGTTGGTGAGGATGCAGAGAGAGGGAAACCCTCTTGCACTGTTGGTGGGAATGCAAATTGGTGCAGTCACTCTGGAGAACAGTATGGAGGTTCCTCAGAAAACTAAAAATAGAATTACCTCTGATCCAGCAATTGCACTACGAAGTATTTACCCAAAGGATACATACATATTTAAAGGATACCTGCACCTCACTGTTTATAGCAGCATTATCAACAACAGCCAAACTATGGAGAGAGACCAAGTGACCATTGACTGATGGATGGGAGGATAAAGAAAAAAAGTATATGTGATTATATATATATATATATGTGTGTGTGTGTGTGTGTGTGTGTGTGTGTGTGTGATGTAATATTACTCAGCCATCAAAAGAATGAAATCTTGCCATTTGCAATGATGTAGACAGAGCTAGAACATACTATGCTAAGTAAAAGAAGCCAATCAGAGAAAGACAAATACCATATGATTTCACTTATATGTAGAATTTAAGAAACAAAACAGATGAACATATGGAAAGGGGGGAAAAGAGGAGAGAAGAAAACAAACCACAAGAAACTTCTAATGATAGAGAACAAACTGAGGACTGATGGAGGGAGGGAAGTGGGTGATTGGTCAGATGGGTGATGGACATTAAGGAGGGCACTTGTTATGATGAGCACTGGGTGCACGTGATGAATCACTGAATTCTACTCCTGAAACCAATATTGCACTGTATGTCAACTACAATTTAACTAAAAATTAGAGCAAACAAAAAACAAAAACAAAACAACAAACAAAAACATCCTTTTCCCATATTTAGTCAATTTGAATAAAGAAATCTATTGTGTGCAAAAGAATAATAAAGTGAAAAAGCCTTCATATTTCCTTTTTGATCAGTTAGAGTAAGAGCAGAAGCCTGATCATCCTGACCCCCCACTCTCAGCAAAGACCCAGCCTTACCTGACAGTGCTACACTGAGTGCAGAGAAATATCGGAGAGGAATTAAAACAACCTCTTGGATGCTAAACTAAGAAAGTCTCAGTAAAGTCTGATTTCCAAGAATGTTGCAGAGGCATATATTTAAAAAAATTCCTCTAAATCTCCATGCTAGACCAAAAATGGTAAGAATTTCACAGAAATAATAAATTTATTATTTCTCATTAGTGCAGGTATTTATTTGGTCCTCTACATTTAGGAGTTAGGTCCCCATGAGAGCATACGTACATATTTTAATCAGGATTTTGTCTTCCTCTTCAGGGTAATATTCTTGGGTTGGGCAAAGGGAAAGGGCTCCCTTTGCTCTTTTGGTTTGCAAATCCTACAAATTTGAATGAAGTAGGGCAACACTCTTGCTCATCCCCAAAACCCTGGGTTAGGAACAACGGAGAGATTCACATAGGAGCATGATAGATGGAGAAACACCATTAGCATTGGGGGAGGAGGCACTGATTGAAAATCAAGATTAAGATCTAGGCTGGCTAAACCCATGTAGCCTGTTTAATCAAACGAACCTACCATGCAAAGGCTTTCCAGGTCAAAGCCAAGTAAGTATGTGAGTCCTGAGCACAGGCTTCCTGAAACAGAAAGAGAACTGAGCACTAAACAGAGGCTCAACCTCCAACCAAGCTCAGTTCTTCTCTTCTTCTTCTCTCCCACAGTCTCACTGATTAGGAAAATAGATCCTCTTTCAGGTAGAGATGCTCAGAGAGAAAGCCTTGGGAAGACCTTCTCCCATACTTTGACCTAAAGAACATGGAAGCTTCCCCTTCTATGGACATGAGTAGGGATACGCCTTATCTCCTCACACATAAATGTAATGAAGGTACGGTTGTTGAAAAGTGAAGATAATATCGGTCCAAGGGTAGCTCTCTTGGGGTGTGCCTAAACTGGCATCCTTAGGACTTCCAGGGGAAGTTGGTGCAGTATTTATAAGATGATAATTCTCTTCTTCCAAAACTTGAAAACAAACAACAGCAAAGCAGTTTCTTCAGCACTCCTTAAGTAATTCTTGATCAAGTTTGTGAAGGCAGAAGATAGTGGGAATCTTATTTTTATGTTTATTTATTTACTTTGAGAGAGAGAGCATGAGCATGGAGAGGAGCAGAGAGAGGGAGTGAGAGAGGGAATCCCAAGGAGGCTCATCTTGGGAGCATACGTACATCTTGGAGCCCACCCTGGGGCTCTATCCAATTAACCATGAGATCATGACCTGAGCTGAAATCAAGAGTCAGGCACTTAACTGATTGAGCTACTCTGTTGCCCCGATACTGGGAATCTTAAAACACAGATCCTATCTTATCATCTGGATCCAATACTATAGGGAACATGAAAAGGTACATTTCTCAAAAACTCACCCTTGGGCCCTTAATTTGCAAGGATGTGGACTGGGAATTTGTCTAGTCAGCCAAGAGGAGACAATCTGAACAGTCCCTTCTAGAGTGTAAGTTTCACAGGGAGTGGGTGACTCACTCAAAATGAGAAGAATCACCAGAACTAACAACTGTGCTTTTATTGGTTTGGGAAGAAAATGGGAAATAGCCCAGATCAGGGTTACTCAGAGGTAGTGGGTTCCAACCACAAGCTAGGATTTTACATGAAGAAAAAAAGAAAGAAAGAAGACAGAGACTTCTCAAGGTATAATGGCCCAAGAGAATAGCATAGTCAAAGCCCAAGCAAGTTTCTTCTGATCTCTACTATGGATTAAGATTGTCAGTATCAAAGTCCTGAAGTTTTGCCTATTTAAACATCTATCACTTGTACTTCGGTCTCCAGGGATGAGAAAGGAATGGTAGCAGCTCTTGGGGATGGGACAGTGGGGAGGGTGAGGCTGGGGGAAGACATTGGAATGCTGTTTCTTTCTGAAGAGTAGATGTCTGCTCTTCCCTGAATTGGAAGGAAAACCTTAAAATCTCTGACTATGCTACAAAGGAAGAAGGTAAAATAACTAGAGGAATAAATCCAAGCAGGGAGATTTAAAATGAATAAGAAGAAAAAGGAGGAAGAGGAGGAGGAGGAGAAGGAGAAAGGAAAGAAGAAGAAGAAGAAGATGACGACAACAGAACCACTCCACTAATCATAGCTGATTCAGCCTCTGGTCGGCTCACTATCTCCCTCACATGATAGAAATTCAGAGTCTAGAATAGAAACTCTTAAAATATAGATTTCAAAGAGAATCTACAAATGGGGCCCATATGAGGAGGCGTAGGGTGTCACTGAGAATTCATGCACACAGCATCCAGACCAAAGAAAGTCGGTGTGGATCCATAGCTATCAAATGAAAGGAAATAAGCCAGGAAAAAATACCATAAGACAAAAAGGAAGAGAGAGAAATGATAGTGTAGTTATACCAAAATCCAGTATGAAGAAAGATACACCACAGGAAATAAAGACACAAATAAACTAAAGGGAATATTAACTTTTGAAATAAGTCATCAAAGTGTTTAAACTCAAAGTGTTTAAAAAGAAAACTGAAGGGATGCTTGCATATCTCAGTCAGTTGATATCTGACTCTTAATTTCAGCTAAAGTCTTGATCTCAGGGTTGTGAGTTCAAGCCCCACGATGGGCCCTCCACTGGGCATGCAGCCTGCTTTTAAAAAAAAATGGAAGAGTAAATAAAATAATAGAGACCAATATGAAGAAAAATCTTGAAATTCTACTGGAAGAAGATAAAAATAAGACTTAAATAAATGGGAGGGCATATCTGTTTCCCAGATAAGAAGATTAAAGACATTTATTCTCACTAAGTTATTCCATAAGCTCAATAAAATCCATGAGTATGGTATTCAACAGTATTTGTAGGAATGAGAAGTAAGAATATTCAGAAATAGTTGTAAAAGAAAGAAAAGTGGTGTTGGTCTTGCCAGCAATTGCAGCTAATTGCAAAAAAGACAAGACAGTATTTAGAACAATATGGTATTCAGGTATAAGTAGATGGGAAATAGCACAGAGCAAAAGAAGGAGGTAAATCCAAGCAATAAATGAGGCATGATAAATGTGGCATACCTAATCATTGAGGAATACATAATTCAGTTAATAAACAGGATGTTAACTAATGATGTTTAAAAAAAATAGAAAGTTGGGGCACTTAGGTGGATTCAGTTGGTTAAGCATCTGACTCCAGTTTTTCAGCTTTGATCATGATCTGACAATACGTGAATGCTAGCCCCCCTTCCAGCTCTGTGCTGATGGCCTGGAGCCTGCTTGGGATTCTCTCTCTCCCTCTCTTTCTGTTCTGCCTATGCTTGTATTCTGACTCTATCTCTAATAAATACACATTTAAAAAATTTTTAAAAAGAGAGAGAAAAGTGGGAAAAGTCTACTGTTCTTTAGACTCCACTTTTAAGTGAAATCATATGGGATTTGTCTTTCTCTGTCTTATTTCATTTAGTATAATTCCCAGTAGGTCCATCTATGTTGCAAATGTCAAGATCTCATCCTTTTTTATGGCTGAGTAATATTCCATTGTATGTGTGCATACATACACACACACACACACACACACACACACCACATTTTCTTTACCCATTCATCCATTGATGGACAGTTAAGCTGCTCCATATCTTGGCCATTGTATATAATGCTGCAGTAAACACAGGGGTGCACAAATCTTTTTGAATTAGCATTTTTGTTTTCTTTGAGTAAATATTCAGTAGTGGAATTGTTGGATTATATGTTATTTCTATTTTTAATTTATTGAGGAACCTCCTTACTGTTTTCCACAGTGGTTGCACTTACTTGATACAGTTTTAAGGTTGAGATTGTCAACACAAAAATGTCAGTATAACAGAATGTAAATGTCTTGCATTTTCAAAAAGGAATAAAAACCACTTTAAACTGGAAAAAAGATATTATATTTAAGACCATTTTCTTTTTAAATCTTTATCTCCTTGTAATGTGAACATATATTTTTCTACGAAGTCTTCTGTATTCTATGGAAGGAAAGTTGAATTTTTGGAATTACATTTTTCACTTTGCTGGGTATTGTTTGTTTAGTAAGAGAGAAAAATGAGGAGATAAAGACAATGCAAATTCATTAAATTCAGTTTCTAATCTTGTTATTATCATTATTTTTTCTGTTAGTAACCTCTTTAACCAGAAACCTAAGAACATAATTTCTGTTGTTAAAATTCTAAAAGGTTCTCAAAAACAAGAAAAAAAATCCCAACATTACTAGCTACCTCAAATCATCTTCTGGATTTTGTTCTTTACTTCTTCAGGATCTATTTATTTAGGCTTAAAAATCTTATTCCAATGGAACAATTTTGGAGAAGTTTAGACATCTATGGACTGGAACAATTCTCCTGTAGTGAAGGAACAGCAGTGTACTCAATTCCTTCTATTGATCTAAGGTTTTCCTGGAAGTGAGTGATTCCTGTCTCCTCTTCTTATCACCTTACATGCCCCCCTCCGTATCCATTTTGCTATCTGTGAGCCAAGGTTCCACCTTGGTTCCATCTGACATGGGGCGGCCGGGAGCTATTGGTGTCTTTTTGTTCAGAACATAGGCGACATCACAGGATTCAGAAGAGTAGCAAAAGGAGGCACAAGAAGAGAGGAAGAGAAACACTTTCCACCATGAAAAGCAAAATATAACTTGGAATTTTCTATAGGCAAACCAGATAGGAAAGAAACAGAGAAACATGAGATCATAGAATTATAAACCTAGAAAGCTTCTCAGAGGTTTCCTCATGCAGGTTAACCCTCATGGATAAAGAAACTGAACCCCCAAGAGTTGACTTGCCCAAGGAACCATTTATTTGGATACTAGCTAAACCAGAAGTACTGATTCTTCTAATTTTTTAAAACGTTTATTTATCTATTTATTTATTTATTTATTTATTTATTTAGAGAGCAAGCGAGCATGAGCAGGGGAGTGGCAGAGAGAGGGAGGGAAAGAATCCCAAGAAGCCTACACACTGTCAGTGTGGAGCCTGATATGGGGCTCGAACTCACAAACTGTGAGATCATGAACTGAGCCAAAATCAAAAGTCGAATGCTTAAAAGACTGAGCTACCGAGGCACCCCTAGATGTACTGATTTTTTTTAAAAAGTTGGCTCTCCTGTGAAGAATAAGAAACAGTAAGTTCGAAGAAGTGGAGCTCATTCTTAAATAATTAGAGAGAATGGAAAAAGAGAATTCTGAAGCAATTCAAGTTTTGCCCCTTTAAAAAAAATTATGACTCTCTGAAGACCTTGACAGTAACATGATAGAAATAGAATATAGCAAAACCAAAGCAGAGGCGAAGGGTAAGAACGTTTGGGCAGGTCAGTCCTCCTCCCCTTCTCTATCAGTCCCTATACTGTGTATACCCTTTTCAACTATCAACCCCCACACTGCCTCACCCCACCCCTGCAGGGGAGGCTTGCAGGGGAGTGGGCCCTAGATTGCACAATCAGGCGGATTTCTGTGCCTCCCAGCCTACTTTATAACTTTTCAATCTATTTAAAACCATCTGGGGATGTCTTAATTTACATATATTACATAAAATACACTATTAGGGGCATGGAATGACACAGTCATACTGTGTGAGTTCTAATCTCAGTTCTTCCATGCATCAACTGTGTGACATCACTCAAGCTGTTAAACTCTGTGCCTCAGTTTCTTCATCTGTTAAATGGAGATGATCACAGTTGTAGCCACCACATAGGCTTATTAGTAAGCATGCAATAATGATCACACTGAGCATGTGGAATGACATCTAAGGTAAGTTAGAAGATTCCCTGTAGGAGAAGCAGTGAGAAGGCAAAGGTGAGACACTTTGGTTCAGCCTTCTTTCTCTGAATTCTACTTCATTTATTATCATTCAAAACTGACTGAGTGAGAAGATGGACTGACTCATACAGCAGGCAGCATCCTGCAATGGGCACTGGACGTAGCCAGGGAACACTACTTCCAGTTTCAGCTAAGTCGCTGGATAGCCCTGAGCAAACTTCTTGAACTTTCTTGTTTCCTCTCCATTTCCCTTCATTTGTCAAATGGCCATATCGAATAACCTTATGGACAATCCACACGGAAGGGCAGAAATTAGCCAGTATATGATGATTTATGGAAATGAAGCTAAGATTACTATTATCCTATGAGATAGTTCACTGATTGTTGGTTTTGACTATCCCATGGGAACAAAAGAACTTGAAAACAGGAGCATATGAAAACAAGAGCTTTGCCTGAGATTACCTGATGATACTCAGACAGCTGTTTGAGGAAGAAAAAGGTAAAGAAAGACAGCATCCTCAGTGCCTGATCATCTATATACATCTGTCCTTGAAAGTAACACTTAAAAAAAAACAGCTTTACTGATATATATTAGTATACAAAAAGCATGTATTGAAGATGTACACATGTCAAAAATCCATGAAACCATTACCACAATCAAGAGAATGAATATATCCATCACCCCCAGAAGTCCCCTCTTTGTAATTCTTTCTTGACCCCAGGGAAGTGCTGATCTACTTTCTGTTGCTCTATATTAGCTTGCAATTTCTAAAAGTTTATACAAATCGCAGCACCTGGGTGGCTCAGTCAGTTAAGCGTCCGGTTTTGGCTCAAGTCATTATCTCACGGTCTGTGGGTTCAGGCCCCGGGTAGGGCTCTGTGCTGACAGCTCAGAGCGTGAAGCCTGCTTGGGATTCTGTGTCTCCGTCTCTCTCTGCCTGTCCTCCACTCACTCTCTGTCTCTGTCTCTCAAAATAAAATAAAGATTAAAAAATTAAAAAAATTTTTATACAAATGGAATCAGATTTTATGTATTCCTTTTTTGTCTGGCTTCTTTCATAAAGTATAATTACAATAAGACTCATCCATATTGTGTATATCTATCAGTAATTTACTCTTTTTTCAAACAGTGTTCCTATTTTGTTAATCCCATTTGCTTATCCATTCACCTATTGATATTTATTTAAGTCATTTCCAGTTTTTGGTTATTATAAATACAGCTGCAGTAAACAGTTGTGTAAACATCTTTTTATGGACATATGCTTTTATTTCTCTTGGGTAAATACTGAGAAGTGAAATGGTTGAATCATATGATATATGTATGTTCAACACTTTAAGAAACAGTCCAACTCTTTTCCTAAGAGGCTGTTCCATTTTACCTTACTACCAGAAGACTATGAGAGCTCAGGCTTCTCCACATCCTAGCCAACACTTGGTATTGTCAGTCTTTTTAACTTTAGTTATTCTACTAGATTGTAGTGCTAACTCATTGTGGTTTTAATTTGCATTTCCATAATAATTAAAGATATTGAAACTCCATGTATTTGTGCCCTGCCCAGATTTTTCTTGTGGTAGATCTAATTTCATAGCATTGTGGTCAAAAAAGACATATGGTAGGTCTGATCTTTCTGAATTTGTCAAGACTTGTTTTGTGACCTATTATGTGATTTATTCTGGAAAAAGTTCCATGGGTACTTGAAAAGAATATGTATTCTGCTGTTTTAGGACGGAATGTTCTTAATATAGCTGTTAGATCCATCCAGCCCAGTATGCTGTTCAAAGCCTTTGTTTCCTTGTTCATTTTCTGTTTGGATGATCTACCCATTGATGTAAGTGGGGTGTTATAGTCTCCTACTATTATCGTATCATTTCTGATTAGTTCCTTTATGTTTGTTATGAACTGTTTCATGTATACGCGTGCTCCATGTTTGGTGCATACATATTTACAATGGTTATAGCTTCTTATTGGATTATATGGTATCCTTGTCTCTTGTTACAGTCTTTGTTTTAAAGTGTCTCTTGTCTAATAGAAGTATTACTGCCCTGACTCTTTTATCACATCCATTTACATGATGAATGATTCTTCATCCCCTACTTTAAATCTGAAGGTGTCTTTAGGTCTGAAATGAGTCTCTTGGAGGCAGCGTACAGATGGGTCTTGCTTTTTAATTCATCCTGTCACCCTGGGTTTTTTGATTAGAGCATTTAGTGCATTTACATTCAAAGTAATTATTGATACATATGTACTTATTGTCATTTGTTACTTGTTTTGTAGTTTTGTGGTTGTTCATGTAGTTCTCTAATCCTTTCTTCTCTTGCTCTCTTCTCTCATAGTTTGCTGGCTTCTTTAGTGATATACTTGGATTCCTTTTTCTTTATTCTTTGCATATCCATCATTGGTTTTTGATTTGTGGCTACAGTTAAGTTTGTCTTTTCTTGTGCTTATTGGCTCTTTGTGTATCTTGACTAGAAAATGTCTACTGAAGTCCTTTGTCTATTTTTAAATTGGTTTATTATTTTTTAAATGTTTTTATTTTATTTTTGAAAGAGAAAGCACAAACAAGCCAGGGAGGGGCAGAGAGAGGAAGACAGAGGAGAGGATCCAAATTGGGCTCCACACTGGCAGCAGAGAGCGGGTGAGATCATGGCCTGAGCCAAAATCAGATGCTTAACCTACTGAGCCACTCAGGCACCCCCAATTTATTTTACTGAGTTTTAAGATTTCTTTATACATTCTAGATATACATTTCCTATCAGATATATGATTTGCTGTTATTTTCTACCACTCTGTGGTTGTTTTTTCATTTCCTTGTTCAAAAGTTTTATAATTTTGATGAAGTCCAATTTACTTTTTTCTTTTGTTCCTTATGCTTTTAGGATCATATCTAAGAGAATACCTCCTAATCTAAGTTCACAACGCTGTTTCTTCTAAGACTTTTATAGTTTTAGATTTACATTTAGGTTTATGGTCTATTTAAGTCCATTTCTGTATATCTGTATATGGTATATGAATTGAAGATCCAGCACCATTTGTTGAAAAGATTATTCTTTCTCCACTGAACTGCCTTTGTACCTTGTCAAAAATCAGTTGTCCATGTATGTGTGGATCTCTTTATGAGCTTTCCATTCTGTTTCATTGATCCATTTGTCTCTCTTGATTTCTGTAGTTTTATAAGAATCCTTGAAATTGAGTAGTGTTAGTCCTCCAACTTTGTGCTTTTCCAAAATTATTTTGGAAGCTCTAGGTATTTTGCATTTTCATATGAATTTTAGAATCAGTTTATCAGTTTCTACCAAAAACCCTGCTGAGATTTAGACAGAGATTGTGCTGAATGTATAGATCAATTTAGAGAATTGACATCTTAACAATTCATGAGTCATGAATACACTGTATCTCTTAATTTATTTATGTCCTCTTTAATTTATCTCAGAAGTGTTTTGTAATTCCAGTGATGGTGTTTCTATACATTTTGTTCAGTTTATCTCTGAGTACTTTACATTTCTTGTCTTCACAAAATAGAAATTAGGGTTTAGAACCATTTTAGAGTAACAGAAAAATTGAAAAGATGAGATAGAATGTTTCCATATATCCCACACCCATCTTTCCCTATTTTAACATCTTATACTAGTAGATTACACATTTACAACGAATGAACTAGTGTGGACAGAGTATTATTAACTAAAGTCCATACTTCATATTATCTTAGGTTTTGTTTGTTTGTTTGTTTAATGTATTTCCTGTACCAGGATCCTACCAGGAGACCATATCATATTTATTTGTCTCATCTCCTTAGGCTCTTCTCAACTGTGATAGTTTCTAAGACTTTCCTTGTTTTTGATCACCTTGGCAGTTTGGAGGAGTACCGGCCAGATATTTTACAGAATGTCTTTTGGGATTTGTCTGATGGTGTTCTCATGTTTAGACTGGGGTTATGCATTTTGGGGAGGAAGACCATAGAGGTAAAGTTCCATTTCATGTATAATATCAAGGGTATATACTGTCAACATGGTTTGTTATCTTGGTGCTGACCCTGATTACCTGGCCAAAGTAGAGTCTATCAGGTTTCACTGCTGTACAGTTAGTATTCTTTCCTCACTTTCCATATTGTACTCTTTGGAAAGAAGACACTACGCATAAGCCAGACTTAAAGGTGCAGAGAGTTGTGCTTCCTGACCTTGAGGGTAGAAGATTGACATAAATTATTTGGAATTCTCCTTTTTTAAAGAGGGTTTATTTATTTATTTTGAGATAGAGAGGGAGCAGGAACAGAGGATACAGGCAGAGTGGGAGAGAGAGATAGAGAGAGAGAAAGAGGGAGAGAGAGAGAGAAAGAGAGAGAGAGGGTGAGAGAGAGAATCTCAAGCAGGCTCCACGCTCAGCTTAGAGCCTGACATAGGGCTTGATCCCATGACTGTGAGATCATGACCTGAGCCAAATCAAGAGCTGGACACTGAACCTACTGGATTGATCCACCCGGGTGCCCCTATTTGGAATTCTTCCGCATGGGGATTTGTTTCTTCTCCCCTATTTATTATTGAAACAACTATTTACATCAGTATGGACTAAAGGGTATTTACTCTATACTTTGAATTAAAATCTAATACTATTTTTGTTGCTCAAATTGTGCCAGATTTGGCTATTCAGAAATCTTTCAGTTGGCTACTATATCTCTTTGACTAAATTCTATCAACGTGTGTGTGTGTGTGTGTGTGTGTGTATGTGTGTGTGTTTTCATACTTCTTTGCTTTATGTCACTATAAGATGCTCCAGAATCATCTTGTCTATATTCTGTGCCTAACTAGAATCAGCCATTTCTCCAAAGAGCCGTGGGTCCTTTTATTAAGACATGGTATTAGAAACTAAGATCAATTTGGGCATTAAGTGTACCTGTTGTCACTGGGGTTTTCCTGTAACTGCTTTCAGGCCTTCCCAGCTGAAGAAAATATGTGTGCATACATTTGCTAGTGTATACAACCTGCATACATTTATATATTTGCCCTCTGATCTACATGAAGCTAAACATAATTCATATTGATATTTCCAACTATGATCCATTATCACTTGGACCATTCTAGGCTGCTCCCTTGATTATTTGTAAACTCCCACTCCACAGTGAGGAAACTAAGCCCCCTGCCCATTTGCTCAGTCGTTCGCTTCCAGCGTGCACGTACAGCAATGCCGGAATTGTTCATCTGTTTCTCTACTAGAAATGCCTTCATCAACTTGAGTGCAGTGCTTACGTGCAGTTCCTTTTGTTTTTAGCTTTGCACATGCACTTCTCTGAACTCATGAATTGTGACATCATGACCTGGGCTGAAGTCAGACGCTTAACCAACTGAGCCACCCAGGCGCCCCTCAAATGACCATTTTTAAAAATTCACATACATTGTTTCACTCTTTGTGCTGTAAATACCTATGAGTTTTCACAAATGCATAATATCATATATCTCCCCATACAGTATTATGGCATTATACAAAATCATTTCACCACCTTGAAAGACCCTGCATGTCACCTAGTGAACCCTTTCTCCTCGGAGACCGTTGATCTTTTTGCTGTCTGTGTAATTTTGTCTTAGAATACCATATAGTAAGAGTTATAGGGTAGGCAGGCTTTTCACAGTGGCTTCTTTCACTTGGGAGTACACATTTAAGATTCCTCCAACTCTTTTTGTGACTTGATAACTCATTAAAAAAATCACTAAATAAAATTCCATTGTGTGGATGTATCTCAGTTTGTTTATTAATTCCGACATAGAAAGACCACTTAGTTGCTTCTAGTTTGGGGGAATTATGAATGAAGATGCTATAAACATGTCAGGTTTTACATGGACATATGTTTTCAAAATACTTGCATTGATACCTTAGGAGAGCAATTGCTGTATCAAATGGTAAAAGCATGCCTAGCTTTGTAGGAAGCTGACGAAGCATCTTTCGAAGTGGCTGCACCATTTTGCATCCCTACCAGCAGTGAATGGGAGCCTCTGTTGCTATGCTTCTTTGTCAGCATTTGGTGTCATTAGCTTTGGAGGTTTTGGTCATTCTAATAGGTGTGTACTAGTATCACACTATTGGCAAATGATGTTGAACATCTTTTATATACTTATTTGTCATTTTTTGGTACGGTATCTATTAGATATTTTGCCCACTTTTTAATTGGGGAGTTTTTTTTCCTTATTGTTGAGTGTTGAGAGTTCTTTGCATATTTTGGATACCAGACCTTTCTTTACCAGATACATGTTTTTCTTAGCCTGTGATTTGTCTTTTCATTTTCTTAACAATTTCTTTGTCATGGAGAAATTTATAATTTTAATAAAGTCCAAGTAACAATTTTTTTCATGGATCATAATTTTCGCAGTGTGTGGTATCATGGTCATGTGGTCATGTGGTATCACAGAATGAACTGGGAGATATTCCTTCCTTTTCAGTTCTCTAGAATAGTTTAAAGACAGTATTCTTTCTCCTTAAATGTTTGGTTGAAGCCATTTGGTAGAAGTCACTTGGTAGAAATCACTTGGGCTTATTGTTATTTGCTAATTTTTTTGTTTATTTTTTTGACAGTTCACTTGATATTTCCAACTATAATCCATTATCATCATTCAGATGATTTGTTTCTTTTGAGTAAGGTTTGGTAACTGCTTTTCAAGGAATTTGTCCATTTAATCAAGTTGTTGAATTTGTTGGCACAAATTATGTTCAAAATACTCCCTTGTTATCCTGTGGTGTGGCTTTATTGCATTCCATTCCCTCCCCTGGGGGTTCTTCCCCTGCCGATGGTCCCCTGAATTCTCAGCTCCCCATTTCCTCTGCTCAGAGTTCACCATGCTCTGTCCGGTTTCTTTTCATATGCACGGCCTGCTTGCTTGGAAACAGCACAAGCCTACAGTTCACTTTGCTTTTCCTGCACCTTTGCGATCACTGGCTTTCATTTCTTGATACTCAGTGCCTTGAAAACTGCTATTACGTATATATTTTTTGCTCTATTTTTTTGGTTGCCTCAGGTAGGAAGGTAAATCTGGTCCTGTTACTCTATCTTGTCCAGAGGCAGAAGTCCAGAAGTCTCATTCCCTTTTTAAGGCCTTAAAAAAATAGTCCCCTCTTTAACATCACGTTGCTTGTATTTCCCCAAATTAAGCTGACTTCTTCCAGTGTCTCTGCCAATTGTTTTCACAAGCTAGTGTTTTCAGAATCACCCAGGAAGCTCAATAGAAATACATATCGTGGTGTCCCACTCCCAAGAAATTCGGTTTGTGTAGTGCCGGGGTTGTCAATAATACATCCCTGAGTGTTCTGATAATGGTGGTCAGAGGACCACACTTTCGGAAACATGCAACTATTTTACATACTATTTTCTCCGACTAGAATTCCTGTCTTACTTTTTAAGTCAGCCTAACTGCCTTTGGGAAAATCTTCGTCACCCCCTCCAGGCTGAGTTAATTACTGCCTCATTTGTGTTCACATATCACTTTAAAAAAGAACAAAACCTCACATACGTCTTTATTTCTGTACTAGCACAGTGCGTTAGAGTTACTTGTGTGTTTATCTCCATCACTAGATTATGAACTCCGTAAGGTCTAAAACATGACCTGGCACATTTATCTTTTTGGAATGCATAAACAAATGATTAGGCAAGAAGGACGAAGATTCAAATAGTTCCACTTTCAGATCCTGAGCTCCATCTCCCCATAGAGTTCACCCAGTTCCCAGCTCTCCATACTCACAACCGAACAGCCTCCGATGCTTGTTAAAGCACAGGGTCCGGGCTTTCTAGTCTGTGGACTATTCAGTCTGGCTCTGGGGCCAATGCTAAGGCTTGTTTGGGATGTAGAAAGCAATCATTCCAAAACTTGGCTGCTAATCAGAATCACATGTGGGCTTGCAACACCACATACTCTGGGTCCCATCTCCAAAGATTCGGACTGACTCATTCTGGGGTAGAGACCAGGAAGTCATATTTTTTAAGTCCCAGGTGATTCTTATGATTAATCAGCTAGTTTTGAGAACGACTGGTTTACAGCTCTTCTGATTCAGAAATACAGGTCAAAACCAAAACCAACCTCAGAAAAAAACCCTTAGAGTTCACACGACTAGTTCTAAGCCCCAGGGTGTCTGATTCAGAAGTTTCAGGATAAACTCCTGTGTATATGACTCTGCTATTCTCTCCTGGTTGAGGAATTTTAAAACTTGATGAATACTGGTAAAAAAGGAAGGTTTGGTTTCTTTCCTTCCTTCCAGGTTAATCTTATGTAAACCACTTGATTCTGGGCTTGGTGGCCCCCCCGCCCCTCACTTCTCTTAAGGCCAGCCTGGCAGGGTTGAAAGGCTCAATAGCTTCCTTCATTCTCCTTTCCTCACATCTTGAGGGTTTTTGCTCTCCATTGTTTAGTTTCTGGGGCCTGAGTCTAGGAACTGCTCAATAATTGTTTTGAATCAAACTGCCATTATTTGGTTATAATGAGGAGAGGAATTGGCATTGCAAAAAGAGGTTGTCTCCCCCTCACCTCCTTCCTCCACCAGGAGCTTTTTTTTTTTTACCTTCATCAAGATTAAGTAGGCTCTTCCAATTTTCAACTACCTCCCTCTTCAAAGCACTCAGAGGTGCCATAGCAGAGCAAGGAGAGAAGACTGGTGGTTTTGACAGTGGCGGGGAGTGGGGGGGAGAGGGAGAGGAGGGGGCTAAGGGGCCAAAAAACCCGAGGCATGCATGTGAACTTCGGGAAAGCTTATTTAACCCGAGTCACAAACATGTTCAGGTCTGCTCTGCTGTAACACAAGCCTGGTGTCATCAGGTTCCCTCGGGTGTCAAGGACTAGAGGTAAAATATGGCAGAAAATGGTTGATTCCCTCCTTCTCTTTTGCTGGGAAGCCCCCTTGCCTCTGCCTTTGGGCAGCTCCGTGCGCCGGTGTCAGCTGTCTGCTTGGCTCTGATGTCCTAACCACGGACCAGACCATATTTTACTTCAGCGGAGTTATTTACCGTCAGTATACATGCATAGCCCTGACAGCTTAACAGCTAAGGACTGCGTGATTCTTGGGGAAAGGTGGTCATTTTGAGAAGTTCGCCCAGTGCTCTGAGAAGGGGAGGAAGATGCCTCCCGCTACACTCTCAAGGACTCTGACTATAGGTCATGGTCCCGACGCAGCGGGTAAGAACTATGGACCTGGGCCCAGGTCAGTGTCCCCCCTTTAGTAAAAAGAATCTTGAATAAGTGAAGAACACTCAGCCGCATGGGCAGTTTTTAATCTGTCTGTGCTCTCCTTGTCTAACCAGAACTGCACACTCGGGGACAGGCAAGTCGCTTGTCCTGAGCTGCTTCAAACTCGCAGGTTTCGAGCTGTTTGAATGTCATATAACAATGCATCAGCTGGGATTTTTAAAGGACTCGTAAGATGCCAAAATACCATGAAGTGAGTGGAAAAGTGTTCAGATAGGGCCGTTCACAAATGAGCTTTCTGTGTAGTTTTGTTACAAGAGGGCCCTTGTTCAAAAGGCCTGAAAAATAACGCTTTGCAATGAAAGACGTGAGTTTGCTCTGATACTAAGACGCAGGCTACAGTCACATTAACTGGCTCCTTCCCCAGTCAGTCTCCCTCCTGGGAAGCTGTATTATTGGAAAATGGCAGTTATCAAGAGGACACTTTTGTCAATTTTAGTGGATTGGATGCTCAGCTTCAAATTAGCAGAGGGCTTTTTTTCTCCGTTTTTTCATTTAAATGTCCCTGCTTCTTGAAACACTAATAGCGGGAAAGGACAGTAAGTGATTGCACATGGAAAATGAAAACGCTCACTAATATAAGCATGAAAGGTTGGGGGGGGTTCACATAATTATGCTTGTGTAAGTGGTCTCTAACTTTCCACTCTGAGTTCAGGTTACATTCCTTTGCACTTCAGAACTTTAGTTCAGGATCGCATGCCTACCTTGTACCAAACGGGTATTGTCACTATCACTAAAGCAAATACTTTCTAGGAGGAAAACGCAAAGGTTTGTTTATTGTTAAAGTGAGCAGTGTCTTTGTTTCTTTGAAAAGAACATAAATCATACTGTAAAACAGTGTTCTTAGGAAAAACCTAGTCAAATTTCCTCTTACAGAATCTTCAGATTGTCTCCTACTGGTAAATTCCAAGTATGTAACACATCTTTGTTTATTCACTTTTTGCGTGTCAGAAAGTGTGGCTTTCCATACTGAAATCTTGAATGCATTTGCCTGGTCAGAGATCCTGGGAACTCCAGGGGCATTCTGTATGTTTACATAACTCAGACTTGGGGCCGGGTATATACATATTCCACATATTCCATGTGGAAACATTTACATTTCCGAGGGACCATTTTAATTTAAGGATGCCATTCAATTTGGGGTCTCAGTGTACAGACTCAAAATCTGCAATTGAAACTACAAATTTTGCTTTCAGAAATTATGACTTATTTTTTAAAAACAAATATGCAAACCAAAGTTCATTTTAATACTTCTTCTTTCTATAAAACAACAAAGTGGCAGCATCTCCTTAATATGTGTATCTGCCCGTCTCTCAACGTCTATCGACCCCCTGACCCATCAGTCCTCCCTGACAAATGCCGATAGCCCCACAAGCGTGACCGACAGGATTAAATATCATCTCTCCAAGGACTGATCAAGAAGCAAAATAAGGGCATGGTATTCATATTTTTTCTTTACCTGTAACTTCATTGAATATAAATACTGAGCAGTGATACAAGTAATAGTAATTTTGGGGATTTAATATGGCATTTTCCATCAATAAAGTGTTTTATCGCTATCAGATAGTTAACCTCTTAACACCATGTGAACTAATTAGTTCAGTTGGGTTCATATTCTATATTGCACAGAAGGAATTTTCCTATTATGTCTGTTGTACAGTTGGGAAAAGTACTGAAATATTGTTCAGTGAGTGAATGCACAAATTTAATACAAAGGCAATACTTTACTCTGTAGTCCCTGTGTGACCTCTTTAGTTGAATAGTATATTAAATTGAAAAGTGTATTCTATTTGAAGAAAGCCCTGTTTTGAAGGCTTACTATTTCTCTCTCAGCACTTAATTAGCTGTGTGACTTTTAGTGAATCACTTGAGACTTCTACCCTCAGTTTCCCCATCTGTAAAATGGTGATAATAATGTTTCTTACGTACTTTGCTAGTGCTGTAAAGAGATCAAATAAAAATATATAAGAAGGCACTTTACCACCGAATCCTAATAATTATTATAAAAATTTGGCTGAAAGGGAAGAGTGCTTATTCTTTACCCATAATTGCTTTAACATTTTTCGGCTCAGTGTTTTCTAGCCTTTAGCTATTCACAAATCACTTTCATGGTTATTGCCATATATTTGCCTCCCTGTGCTCTTATTTGCATAGTAGTTACAAAAGTTTCTTTAAATATAAATGCATGTATTTTAAAGGGGATTTTTCTGTCATTATCATAAATGGGATTGTGATACTACTGCTATAAATAGAAGGTAATAGTAAAAATAAATAAAATAAAAACCAAGTAGTAGATAACAAGTTTTGAGAAGCACTGACTCAGGTGGTGGTGATGGTACTTGCTGAAGTTTTGATCACAGAAGAGCACATTCTGTGTGGGGCAGAGAACTGGCCCTGAACCCAGGCTTAGTCTTGACTGCCTCGGTCTTTCCAGGCCAGATTGGCTGGCCCTCAGGGTGACAAATTGGAAGCCGAGAGGTTGTGACACTAGGGGACTTGGAAGGGAGAGGTCGATGGCCAATTAGACTCTTCTCTTTCCTTATACATAAGGGATATTTTTGTGGCGTCTGCTCAATTGGAATGTGTGACTAACTGCCAGAGAGGGTCACAGGAGTAAAATAAGAGACGCTGTTAATGCTTAGCCAATAAATAGAGCATTTTATTGGATCTGTGTCTGTGAGGAGACCTGCACTCTGTTTTGAAAAACAGGGGCAGATTTGCTGTTCTCTGTGTTGTAAAAAGTCAAAGATTTGCCTGACTTCCAAAGTGCTGCTTTTAAAATAAAGAGAGACTGCACACACATCTTTAAACTACTCAGCCACTGTGTGTCTGCTTTTATGCGAAGTCAACTTAAGATGTACACTTTCCATTGAGGTTTCCATTTAGAACACCATGGGGGGAAAATAAAGCCTTTCTTCCTCGTCCTCGTCCTCCTGCCATTTAGTTGGAGTATGCTTAGAAAACATAAATATATTAGTCCAATTGAACATTCTTAAAAAAGGAAATCTATAACATCACATAAAAATTTGTAATACACATTCACACACATACACACACACACACACACACACACACACACACACACACATTTAATCTGTAAGCTTTTGCACCATTACCTACTTTCAAAGGGCTTGGAAAATTTCAGTTACTTGAATCTCAGGTCGAGATAGCACAGTTCTTTCAAAGAGTTCAAGTGCTTTCATATGTTATTTAATTGTGTTTACAGTTCCACAGAGATAGAGAAAAGATGCTCTAATTCTTGCTAAAAATAGATACTGCAACTCCACTTTAAGAAGAGATAAAACTAAGGTCCAGAGAGGTAACATTGTATTTCCTATAGTTAGTGTGGATTAGAATATGAGGTTTGATTCATCAGAAGTTAAACTTTTATTTCAAAATTATTGTTCCTTGCATATGGTTGTCTATCCTTCTGTTGGTAATCATCGGCTCTCTGAGCTCTTGATCTCTCTGCTACCTCTCTTGTGATTTCAATAGCTTCTACACATCGAAGCTAGGATTTTAATCCATTTCTATACCCACATCATTTTGTATTCAGTGAAGAGACGTCCTAGAAATAATTCTAATGATAATAAAGAGTTTCATGTCAGTACTAAAAATATCTGATATTTCAAACTTTGAGAGATGGTCATGTTTTGCAATTTGCCATCCTAAAGCTCATGTGATATTTCTTCATATAGACTTTTGCAGATTGTACAGGCTCATCAGGGGAAGTGAGAGTCAGGAGTCCGAATGTAGCTCTAACGATAAATGGAACCCTACTGCAAACGTTCATATGTGGGATGTGTATATTTGAACAACCATTGATTCTTTTCAATTTTCACGATTAACTCTTGAAAATGTAGCTTGCCCAAATAATTGTATTCGAGTATAGTTGGATGCAGTTATGTTATAAAAGAACGGAAAGTCTTGAATTTCCAGCACTTTCATTACTTTCCTCAAGCCATTTTAAAAGGAAAATAATAATATGCTTAAAGTTCTGTTTCACTGTGTGTAGACTACAAACCCATGGGCATCCATTATTAGTACACATTAAAAATTCATTGATGAAAGTCTGAAATTCCTTAAAATCATTTGAAATGCCAACAGGCAATTCTCCATTTCATTGCCATCGATTATAAGAATTCTAAAAATTATTTCCTTGACATCTGCCTGCCTAAAATTATATCCATTGGACTCAAGAAGCACAGATTAATTATTCTTATTTTCAGGGCTAGAGCTGCAAATGCTTTGAAAAGAAATTGGCCCAATGTACTAGGCACATTACTAATTCAGAAGTGGAATAAAAATCAGTCTCCACATTATGAAAACAAATCCATAAGCACAGGGAACATCAATTTGAGGCTTTCTTTGCTAGTTATATTTAGCTCCGTTTCTTTTTGCTGTTATCACATGCAAGCATATCCTGGCTTGACTAAAATCTATTTTGCTCTCCTAACGAACTTCTACAGCATCTCCTCATAAGACATTATTCCTCTTGTATTCAGACATGTCTCTGAGGCCACATAAAACCACAAGACAATGGAAATGATATACTTTGTAAGGTCTGACTGTTGTTATTCATGACTGAATTAAGAAATATACTGGAGCTAAAATCACATGTAACAATTCAGAGAAATGTTTAGATAAAAGTGAGCAAAACAAAAATTATAAAAAATATTAAGAAGTCTTACTAGTAAGATAGCCTCAGTCTTCATGAAAACACATCAATGAAGGCAGTGAGTTAGCTAAGAGTAAAGAGCACTAGCTATATTTTAAGAACACAAATTTTATGGACTTTCCCTTCTTTAGGCAAAAAGCTTGAAATGATTTCCAGTTTATCATCCAAATTTTCTAAGACTATGATTAATTTCATTGTTTCAATTCAGCTTTATTGCTTCACAAAAATTCTCACAATGATCTTGTATAGTCATTTCCTTCTAAGGCAATATACTAATTAATTTCAATTAAATATATGTAAAAGAAGATATATTTTGAAAAGTGCATCTCCCCTGCCGTTTGTTAATTTATTGAAAAAGTGTAAACCTTGAAACATTTAGCATAGAAAATATTCATTTTTGGTAATTTCTCAAGGGGGCAATTTATTAAATGAAAGGCTTTTAACATTAGCTAAAAGCAGCCCTGTAAATCATGGGTGTCATCAAACTGCTTCATCACTTCATTAATTTAAAAGATTATTATATGCGTAACTGACATAATTTTGAACAATGTTACATGGTTAATTTATTAATGTAGAAAAGCAGAAATGACACGCTAACTTGATTTATTTTTGTAATTGTATAATTTTAGAACTTTTGCCTATGACTTTCACTAACGGAAGAAATGATTCAGTGTTTCACTGTTAATTTTATTGAGGTTTCTTCCCTGCTAATGCTTTGCAGTAGAAATGTCTTCTGGTCACTTAATTTTAAAATACATTTCTAAGAGTGCAAGATGAAGCCATTAAAAAAGAAAAAACAACTCTTCTTTTCAAAGTCCTGTGGTCAAATATAGGACGTGTACCTTTCCATAAGGATAATTATGAGATTTTAATTGTTAAAAATGTGTTTTGAGCTTTTAGGGAAATGTCATATTAAAAAAGTAATATTGTTTCAATTATGTCCATTTGTAAATTATTTCTGCTTTATATTTTAGAATAATCTTTTTTTCTAAACACCTGTGTATTTATTAAAATCTCCTCAGAGACATGTATTGTAATGCATGGAATAAATAATTCTCGAATGATTCCTGGTCTTTTGTCACTGGATTTGGTAAACCTCCTTAGGTGTTTTGTGAAAGGTTAAAGAAGTAAGAGAGGTTGCCTGGTTAAATTTTATATACGTCTGCTTTTGATCATCCCAGAGAAAAAGAATCCTCAACCCCCCAACCCCCAACCCCGTTTGATTCCAAACCTGAGGCAAGTAATGTATATGTACCATCTCTTTCTTTTCTTTCCTTTTTGTAATTATTAAATAATAACTGAGATAATTTATATAAAATTGACTATTATTGTTTGCAATAATAAAAATATTCTGAAATATGAACTTGCAAAACATTTGACTGTATTCTTTTCATTTAAGCTTATCTTAGTCACAATGCAGCAAAAATGTAAGTCTCAGAGAATCTTCTGCCTTGTGTTAAATTTCTAGTCTTTTTAAGCTACAAAATAGAGAGCAGGACAGAGGTCATAAAACCTGTATTTCAACTATTGAGCACTGGATTTCCCAAGTGAAACACACCCATCAACTTAATTCATAGGCATAATCAAATTAGTGACCATAGGGAATGTTCCACATTTCTTATTGTTATAAGTGCATACACAAAACTGGGGGGAGAAAGCTGTGAAAATGCACAATTTGAACATTCAGTTCATTTAGGTACATATAATAAATTACACTAAAATTATAATGAATTCCCCTTACACTGTTATGAATTCTCAGTTTGCTACTACCTGCTCAAGAAGAATTATATACATTATAGTTTTAGGTAGAAATTTCCAAGGGCATATGATTGAAAATAAACGTCCTAGATAGTATTTAAAGCAGTCTAATTTAGCTACTTACCCTGGCATTTTGTCTACTGATGCTGAAGCTGAAGTGTACTTCACAGTATCTTTCTTAGATTGAGATTGCTAATTATCCAAAGAGCAGCTTCCGTGGATGGTAGTAATTTATTCAATGATTCATTGTGAGCACCACAGTCAGCACAGGGCTGGGATTTCTACTATGAAGGTTCTCAAGCTCTTAAGCTATTCCTCAAAGAAATACCTGGTAACATGCTTGCATGACCAGAGACAATCTTCTACGAATCCAGAAAGATTTCCTGCCTTTATTTTTTCTGATTAATTCTGATGCTTCTTAGTAGGTACAAAGGTAAAAGAACTTTTTAAAATATTCCAACTGAACATTTTGAGAAAAAAAAATCATTCAACATTGGAGTGTGTCGATTTACGGAATAGTTTTTTTTTTTTGCTTTTTTTTTTTTTTTTAAGTCATCTCTGCCCATTGTGGGCCTTGAACTCACAACCCTGGGATCAAGAGTCACATGTTCTACTGATTAAGCCAGCCAGATGTCAAACTGATGAATTTTTTTTTAAACAAATGGGATGAGAAGGAAGGAAATGAATGCTTTTAAGATATATTAGAGGTAGGAAAAGTTAGATAAGTTGTTCCCAAACATTGCTGATCCTCAACAGGCTATGTCTTGCCCAGTTAAGAAACAAAGGCTACCTTTTAGTCTCACTATAATTGATATTGATTGATATCAATTCTCTCATTCTCTCCCTCCCTTCTTTTCCTCCTCCCCCCTTCCTTCCTTCCCTTTGCTATATACCAGGGAATAGATCCCAAATGAATAATCACAACTTGACCTGGAAAATTCCTGCCCACTCCAATAGTTTAACAGAAGAACAGTGAATGCCATGCTCTGAAATTGGGAGATCAGGATAATAAAAGGTAGCAGGGAATGGCCACGGGAGATGTACTGCTGTTTACGACTTACTGAGCCCATCAGCATAACATTACTCTAAGGAAGATGCTCCAAAATACACGATGTCTGCCCTGAGGGGTTAAGATCTAAATCAGACAGGTGAAATAAGCTGGATAGAAAGCCAGTATAAGAGAGTTTATGTCCATGGAGTGAAATATTTGAGGTCTATGCGGTTTAAAAAAATTTTTTTTAATGTTTTATCTTTGAGAGAGAGAGGCAGAGTAGGAGCAGGAGACGGGCAGAGACAGAGGGAGACACAGAGTCTAAAACAGGCTTCAGGCTCTGAGCTGTCAGTACGGAACCCAATGCAGGGTTTGAACTCGTGAACCATGAGATCATGACCTGAGCCGAAGTCGGATGCTTCACCAACTGAGACACCCAGATGCCCCAAGGTCTATGCAGTTTTAAGATTCAACAAACTTCAAGTGGAATTTGGCTCTGAGGGGATAAAAACAAATGTCTCTGCTCTCCTTACATGAATTTTCTTCAATGCAGCATCATAGAAAATATCTTTGGGTCTCAACAAACCTATATCTCTGTTTCACTACTAAGGTGAGTTATTACTATCAGGGCTAAGAACGCATCTCCTCACAATGCCTACAAGAAAGCATGAACCTTGAGCCCTGAGCCGGAGTGCCCTCTCTTTGTGAAAAGAGCAGAGGAGTTAAAACAACTGAGCTGCATGTCTTTGCTCAGGAAAGATTGGCAATTATGCCAAATTATGTCTAATAGTTTTAGAATGTGGAGAAGTGTTTATTAATGTCTGAGGGGAGGTCCTAAATCTCCTTTTGCAGTTTTGACTTTAACTCCAGTTTTGACTTGAACTGTCATTTTAAAAGATGAAAGAACTGGCTTCATTAAGCCAAAGAGCCCTGAATTTCATTTTTTAATTTAAAACACACATGCACCACACCTATTTCTATTTGACAAGACTAGTTATCCTTTTAGGTTCTACCTCATTTGTTCATGACATTTTATTGGATGTTCAACATGAACATCATTCTCTAGTTGAAAACAGTTGTTCCTTTTTTGTCTTTGTTAACTTGCACTGTTGGCTACTGTAGAGGTTTTCATTCGTCGTGGGTTTATAATTGATATTAAATATTTATGAATTTCATTATTCATTTTAAATTTTGAATTCCTTTTCATGAAAAGTACTCATAAACTCTGGAAGGGGTGAGAGAAGCATAAATACATAAATCACCAGACTTAAAAAAAATAGAATTCCTGGCTCTCTTGTTTGTGGTATTTCAGATTTGCAAGTATTTACTAGCTATGTTATGGTTGTGGGTGGGTGGTGTGTGGGTCCTAGGAAGCAGCTGAGCAAAAAAGCCCTGCCCGGGCTGGGACAGAAGACAAAGGCAAAGTCAAAGATGAAGCAAAGATTTAAATAACTGACAAAAGTCAGAGGGTAGACGTCACCAGACAGTCCCTTGTCAGTTTAACTGAGCAAACATGCGCAGCACTGGTGTAGAGGAGGTGTGTTTATACTAGGCTGAGGTGATCAGGGAAGCTTTAGAACGGAACTACAGGTGGATATTGAAGTGTAGGTATGATTTACTGAGGGAAGAGAAGAGGAAGGGCCAAAGTTTTAAGGAATTAAGGATCTTAATGTATTGTGCTAATTGTGGCACCACGTGGGACTCTAGCACATTCCCTCAATAATGATCAGAGCTCTCCATTGCTCCTTGAACCCCCCGCCCGCTAGTGTTCCTCCTGGCTGGATCTGGTTCCACCTACTGAGTGGAAAAGGACGTTGGAAAGTTGCATTGGGTGCTCTCTGCAACTCCCGGTGGGGGTGGGAGGGGAGGAGGCCGGGGAGAGCAACGCAGGGAGACTCGGCCCAGGTCTGCGGTCCGGTCCGTGTGCACAGTTCTGCCCGGGGTTTTTTGAGGTTAAGTCGTGTTAAGTCTCAGGAGCTCTGGGTTGTATAGGAAATGTCCTATGGCCCCTGTCTAGTTGGCTGCCTTGGTAGGTTGACGGGAAGATGCGCCAACCTCGCCGGCATCCTCCAATTCCCCTCAGCATGAGCGTGGGCATCACAGTCCACCAGGGATTCACATGAGTGCCAGGGACAAAGCTCATTCCCATCTGCACTGAAGACTCTAAACAACAGCAACAAATTATTTGGCAGGAAACTAAACTACAGAAGAAATACATGCTTTTGAGAAGTAGAAACACTCCTGGGTGGCTCAGTCAGTCAAGCATCTGACTTCGGCTCAGGTCATGGTCTGAGGGCTCATGAGTTCGAGTCCAGCCTCAGGGTGTCTGCTATCAGCATGGAGTCTGCTTTAGATCCTCTGTCCTCCTCTCTCTCTGCCTCTCTCCTGCCTATGCTTTCTCTTTCTAAAATATAAACATTAAAAAAAGAAGAAACAGAGCAAATAGAGGAAAACGGACAAGTCCCTGTTATTCTATCCTCCAGTATTCCTTCCTTCCTCAGAGGCAGTCATTATTGAAAGTTCAGTGTTGCCTTAAAACACACATGAAAGCATGATACATTTTTAAAAAATTAACAATATAACTTGGCTTTCCATATCAATACATGTAGATTTACTGCATTCTTTAATTGGCTACACCATTTTCTGTAGTTTGATTGAATGGTGATTTATTTAATGATGTTCCTATTGGTGGGTATTTAGATTGCATCCCAGTTTCCATTGTAATGAACAATACTACAGTGAACATCCTGTAATATATTTTTTTCACCTGTTCAAGCATCTGTATGTGTAGGTGCCAAGAGTGCTATGTCACAGTGCACAGGCTTAGATGTTGCCTCTCACATGTTATATGTCACATGGCACTAGCATGTTAATAAATACTGCTAAATTGACTCAAAAAGATAGCACCAATTTATGTTCTCACAAAGAATTTATGGGAGGACCCATTTTCTCATATTCTTGACAGGAGTAGGTGTGACCATTTTTAAAATTTTGTTTTAGCACTCTGATCAGAAAATTAGATTATAATTCCTTTAGATTATATATAATTTCAGATGTTACATAGTAACTTATATTTCCTCTTCCATGAATTGTCAATCTGTGATATTTATAAAGCTTTTCTACTAGGTTCTCTGCCTTATTGTTTTTAAAATATTTATTCCCTTCACAATTTATTTTATATGCCCTTCCAAGACATCTTTGGTTTCAAGGAGTCTGATTATTTGAATAAATAAGTCAGTTTCTGATGCTGGCTTATCTTTTGCATCTTCTGGGATGCATGGAAAAAGCCACTGGCCCTGAGGATCAAGAACCTCAAGTTTTTTTCCTATGACTATTTTCAGCTAATAATGTGACCTAGAGCATGCCCAAAACCCTCTTTTTTCCCCCTCCAGTTTTATTGAGGTATAACTGACAAATAAAATTGTATATATTTGAAGTGTACAATGTGATGACTTGATATAAGCGTACATTATAATCTAATTTTCTGATCAGAGTGCTACTACCCTCAAGTTAATTAATACATTCATCACTTAGTTACCTCTGTGTGTGTGCTGAGAGCATTCATGATATAGCCTTAGTAAATTTCAAGTATAGAATAAAATATAATATTATCATAGTACAATTATTATTATACAATTATTATTATATATAGTCACCATGCTGCACATTAGAGCCTCAGCATTTAAGCATTTTAAAATTGTATTCTTTGACCAATATCTGCCCATTGCCCACATCCTTCAGCCCCTGGTAACCATTATTCTACATTCTATTTTTATGAGTTTGACCTTTCCTTGTTTGTTTAGATTCTACATATAAGTGATATCATACAATATTTGTCTTTCTCTTCCTGGCTTATTTCACTTAACCTAATGCTCTCCAGGTCCATCCATATTGTTGGAAATGACAGGACTGCCTTCTTTATGGCTGAATAATAGTCCATTGTATATACATAACACATTTTCTTTAGGTATCCATCTATCAACAGACAACTTTGTTTCCATATTTTGGCTATTGTGAATAATACTGGAATGAACACAAGAATGTAGATATCTCTTTGAGATACTGATTTAATTCTTTTGGATATATACCCAGAACTGAGATTACTGGATCATATGATAGCTCTATTTTTAATTTCTTGAGGACCCTCCATATTCTTTTCCATAATGGCTATACCAATTCATATTATCACCAACAGTGTACAAGGGTTCCCTTTTTCTATATTCTCACTAACGTATAATCCTCTTATATTATATTTTTCCTATATAATTAAAGGGGGATAAAACTAGATAATCTATGGTGTCCTATATATGAATAAGTCCCAGATTCATAGTCTATCAATTATTCACTAATTTATTCAACAAATGTTCATTAGATGCTGAATATTTTGAAGCACTACACTAGGAGCTGGGCATACACTAGAATGACCCCAACTTCGTGGAGTTTATAGTTTCTAGAAAGCAGAGATGCCACTCTTAATCACACAGGTAAGTCTGTAGCTATGTGCTATGAAAGGCCGTTGAAGGAAGGCAATAGGAGTCTATGAAAGCTTATAGCAGAGACATGGCATAACAGGAAAGGACAGTGAAGAAACATGCTTTGATAGTATTTAATAGTAGTTGAAAACAAGTGGCCCCATTCATTCATTGCCACAGTTTCATGTGGTAACTGAACATTCTAAGAAAGAATGGACATTCCCCAAACCTCTGGGTCATCCACAATATCCCAACTTGTTCACTAAGCACATAGTGATACATTGTGGTTCATACCTAAGGCGTGCTAAGTGGCAATTATAGCTGATAATATCAGTTTAACTTAATTCTCACTAAATAGACAAGTAGCTTAAAACCATTATGGCAAGAAAATCAGAAACTGAAGAGAATACATATATGAATCAATGAGCAACAAATTCATAGCAGAAGTGACCTCTATGGCTCCTCAAATAAACTCTTCATTAGATTTACTACAGGTAATGATGACCTAGGTCAGATCTGATCAGAACTTAGCAAAAACAAAAGCAACAAAACCAAAATAATGAGGAAGACTACTTAAAATAGGTATGACGTCTATTCTGAAAAATTCCCTTAAGCTAGTGTTGGTTTTAACACTAAGGGAGAAGAAACTGCATTTTGAAAGAAACTTAGCAGACTGAAGAAAATATTTTGAAAATGGAGGATTAGAGATATTTCCAATTCAATGTGATTTTTATTCCTGAAAAAATAATTTATGTCTCCTACAAAATTCCTGGTATCTCTACAGTTGAAAAACTTAGAAACAAAAATGTTCTAATCTGTTTTAAAAGCCTTCAAATAAAGTTTCAGTGAGCTTTGAACTCATGTATTAATATTAATACCCTCTACCTTCTGATCTGTTTTTAACAGGGAAGACGAAAATTCTCTTGCTGAATTTTAACAAAAGGGTGTGACTGAAAGTCAAGTATGTTATACAGCCAGCCAACATGTGTTTCTTCCATTCAGATTTACACATCTTTGTGAAGTAACTGTTTGAGTTTTGATAAACAATAAAGTTAAGCTTTTAAAACAAAACTCAGATTTTAATGATAATATTCAATAATATTTAAATTCAATAATTCAATAATAATTTGAATATTCAAGACATTAATATTTTAAGTGAGAGTGAAAAATTTCTTGTATTGTTAATAAATAAAATGGAAATTACTTTAAATATTTATGTCATCTTAGCCTATCCTTTTCTAATTTCTATTTACTGTTTTATAATGTGTGAATCTTAATTTACAAATGAACGACTATAATAAATTGATAGTGTGTGCACTTTTTAAAAACTGAGTTGATCATTAAAATGACTGAAGATCACTGGTACCGGACAGTGCTGAGAGCTTCTGGAAGAGATGCTATGATAGGTTCAAGAGTTCTGGAAGAGGGATTTGATCTGTTTGGAAAGCATGGGACAGCTGAATCAATTGTTCAATGATCTGGTCATGCTGTGGTGCCATTTATAGCCACATACAGATTTCTAATATGTAATTCACTCCACGCAGGACAATGAACCAACTGTCTGATGATAGCCGATGATAGTAATTTACTAATATTTGTCATTTCAGCTCTCAAGCAAGGTTCACACTCCACCAAGCAAATGGACCATTGATCAAACATTGGTTTGTTCAGGTGACAACTATATTATAGGGTCTGTTTATCTCACTGGCACTTAGGAAATTCAGTCCCTAAATGGATCCAGATGATCTAGCTGTTTCTCTCTTCTGCGTGTGTGTGTGCGCGCGCACGTATGTGTGTGTATTGGGAGACGTACCAGGAGCTAAGAAGCAAAGATAGCAGGAAAAAATAAGAGTATTAAGGAATAAATCCCGTGCCAATACCTTGTCATTGTGTGTGTGGGTGCGGCAGGGCTCTTTCCTCATTCCCCTTCTATCCTGGTTCCTCCTTACTTCCACTATTTTCTTAAATGATACATTCAATGGCACTGAAAGCCATACTCTCCTGCATGTGCATGTCACACTCAGCCTTTAATCAATGTTAAAAATGGTCATGAGTAGCCTCACATTGTTTTAATGTGTAGACTCAGGCTGACAGAGAAAAGCCATCTTTTGAATCCAGGCCCTTTTCCATGAGGGTTAGCATCCGTCATTCACAAGGCAGCAGGAAGGAGTCATAAATCACTTTATTTCCTATGTTTCACAGTTTCTTCTTGATTCTCCTCCTCAGCCCTTTGGTTGCCAGGACTGATGCCTTACTTTGGAGTTTCTGTATCATCCTTCTCGGCGATCATTGCTTTATAAATGACAATATCTCATCAAAATGATCTTGTGTCCTTTGGCTTTCAAACTGAATTGTATCCCATTACAAAGAGTTGTTTAGGGAGAGTCTAGATCATTTTTATCACAAGTTTCACAGAAGTAAGGTAATGCAAATAAAGATTTTAAAATCAACCTTCTGGAAAATAAATACTTGAATTTACAGCTAATTTATGATTGTTTCCAAAATGCTTTCTTTCCCATCCCACCACTTCTACCACAGAAGCCCAGCCAAATAACCTTGCTGTAGAGATGGTGTTAGAGTTGCGCATGAAGACCACAGAAACATCAGATTAAAATCACCTAACCTGTTAGAGCAAAATTTAAGTAGGAATAAGCCAAATGAGTTGTTACAGTAGAAGTAACTGTTTTGCCAAATACATAGCTCATTAAAATACCACAGAGTCAACATTAAGAGGATAAGGCAATACCAAAAAGGTTGAACTGTTAAACTGCTATTGAATAAATATATGTAAACACACTTCAGTGTAAATAGGTAATTTCTCTGCAATTCTCCTTCTTTCCCTACCCCTTAAATAAAACCTATAAACCAGGCGCGCCAGGGTGGCTCATTCAGTTAAGTGTCCAACTCTTGATTGTGGCTCAGGTCATGATCTCAGGGTCGTGAGATTAAGCCTTGCATCAGGCTCCACACTCACTCTCAGCACGGATTTTCTCAACATACTCTCTCGTCTCCCTCTCTCTCTCTCTCTCTCTCTCTCTCTCTCTCTCTCTCTCTCTCTCTCTGCCCTTCCCCTGCTCACTGTTGCTCTCTCTTAAAAAAAAAATCTGTAAACTGTTAATATTCTCCTGTTCTACATGTAATCTAATAAAGTAGAGAAACAAATGGTGCTAAACAGGGGCTCAACCTGACAACAACAACAACAGCTAACTTGTCAAGAGCACTGATTGAATGCTAGGAATCATGCTAAGAACTCTACTTCCATTATCTTACACATACTAAGGAGTAGAGTGAAGCAACTTTACCAGTGAATGCAGTTGGTCAGTGTTGTACTGGACGTTGCATCCAGGCTTTCTGACCATAGAGTTCACATAGGTATGCCATTTTACTTCATCCACATTTATTTCCTGATGAGTGAGCAATATTCACCTATCTCCAATACTTCCCCTCCTGTAAGTAGTTGGCACTCATCAATGTTTATAACCTTTCCCTCTTGTCTTGCCCCTGTTTCATAATTACCTACTTTCCAAATATATTTTGTCTACTGCTGTCCACGTGGTCGCAAACACGTCTGTTTCATTAGACCTCTCAGCCCAATACCTTGCACATAGCAGGAACTGAATTACAAGGGTGTTGAATGACTGAGTGAACACTTAACTGTTTCTCAGCAAAGCCTTCTCAGTCATATGTCAAAAGGAACCCTTTGTTTTGACCACTCTGTTTTTTAAACTGCGGTTCACCTTATTGGTTTACTTTCCACTTATGAAAACAGCTGAAATCCTCTTATCTATTGTAAAAATCAGTTCTTGCATCTAGCACTTTACATACACACATACACATATTTTGTCTTTTGCAGAAGTAGGGCTGGCAGCTTGCAGTGGATTTTGAAGTCATTGCTGGCTTCTTGCTCAGTAGTGCTCTTGGCTGACTATGTAAAGTTGTCTCATCCTTCCCTGGGAGGCGGGCACCCCTACAGTTAGATGCTTTTCCAATTTTTCTTCAGTTCACTAAAACTCAATTTATACCAATGATCTAACTCCATGAATATATAATACCCACTGAGTAGCAGGCATTCAGGAAACCATCAGAAACTGTCAGAATTCCTTGCAGTTTTGAGTGAGTGACTGACTGAGCAGCCCTAGGTATCTCTGAGACAGTATGAAAAGAAATATCCATGGATTTATGTCACCTTGTAGAGTTCCTAGTGATTAGCTCTTGGGCATTATTTAAAAACTCTTTCAGGATAAGTGGCATTTGTAAATTGATTTGTGCAAACACACATATATATAATTTATTACCTTGTCATTTGCATGATGAGTTAGTTTGTTTTCTTCTGCTGAACACTCTTCATTTCCTGAGAACACGGAAGACCAGTATCATTCAGAGCTGGAAGACAAAACCAGCAGAGGGGCCATTGATGCATTGCTCATGCTCTTGTAGGACCCTCTGTTCAAGCTACTACTTGAAAATATTCAACATATGAGTGAATCTTAGAACTTCAGTTTCTTTTTATTATTTGTTCCCCTGCGAGTACTTTCATGTATATGTATATGTTTATGGACGAATGTGTGTGATTGAAATTATTGTTATAAATAGTCTCTGTATGTATTAACATGCTTTCTACACATGTGGTAGCATATTGTACTCCTACCTCTGTGCCTTGCCTTTTGCATTGGCTTTATCCTCCTATACCACAGTGAACATTTGATGGCTGCCTACCCAGTATCCATTCTCTCCTCCTTCTCCAAAGTACTCAGGTTTTCATTTACTTATCTGTGCTCCCCTACAAAGCTTCTGGGAAGCATGCCACCCTGGGCTGACTGGCCAAAACTAATCAATATTTTCCATTCTCATGACATATGATTTAAGCTTGAACAATCAAAATGAACTTCAGCACTCCTGCTTGGAATTCTGGGGCAGAAGCGCTCACTTTTCCCTTTGGAATGGAGCAAGAAGCCCTAATTATGGTTGGTAAGTCTCCCACTACCATGAGAGAACCAGGCTTGGGATGAAGCTATTATCTTTAACAGCAAAAGCTGAGAGATGAGAAGAAACTGAGTCCTTGAGGATTTCCCATTTATGTGATCCAATAAATCTCCTTTAAATCAGTTTGCAGTGGATTTTCTGCTACTTGCAACATAAAGACTCTTAACTGACTTAGATATGTATAGATCTACCTTATGCTTTCTAATGGTCTTAGGATGAACACATCACAATATACTTAACGAACATTCAGGTATTCCAGTTAGCTTGTACTAACCATACCATTGTAGGTAACCTTGCATGTACTGTCACACACATATTCAAATCTATCAGTAGGATGAAGTTTTGATAGTCGAGCTGGAGATCTTGGGATATATATGTAGTAAATTTGATTGAGTATATTTGGAAACAAAGAACTAATGAAAAATTGCCTTTAGGGTACAAAATGTAGTGAATGGGTATTCACTACAACTAATATTCCTATTAGATGACTTAATTTTTTTTAACATTTTATTTACTTTTGCAAGACAGAGAGAGAGAGAGAGAGAGAGGGAGAGAGAGAGAGAGAGAGAGAGAGAGAGACAGAGTATGAGCAGGGGAGGGGCAGAGAGAGAAGGAGGCACAGACTATGAAACAGGCATGAAACAGGCTCCAGCATGGGGCTCAAACCCATGAACTGTGAGATCATGACCTGTGCTGAAGTCAGATGCTTAACTGACTGAGCCACCCAGGTGCTGCTTATTAGATGACTTTTAAAAAACATGTGGAGGGGTGGTAGCCTAAGTGGCGCAGTTGGTTAAGCATCCAACGACTTGAGCTCAGGTCATGATCTCATGGTTCGTGTGTTCGAGCCCTGTGTTGAGCTCTGTGCTGACAGCTCAGAGCCTGGAGCCTGCTTCAGATCCTGTCTCCCTCACTCTCTGTCCCTCCCCTGCTCATGCTCTCTCTCAAAAATAAACATTAAAAAATTTTTTAAATAAATAAAAAATAAAAACCATGTGGAATACTACATTTCTCAGAAGAGGAAAAAAATTGCACTTAGAATCATTAAACTGTGTATCATTAAATTGTGCCTGGATGGCTCAGTCGGTTGATATCTGACTCTTGATCTTGACTCAGGTCTTAGTCTCAGGGTCATAAGTTAAAGTCCTGTGTTGGGCTTTCAACTGAATTGAAGCCTACTCAAAAAAAAAAAAGTGTATCTTTAAATTTAGGCATCTTGTAAATAATCTGTTCCAGGGCTCCAAGTTAGAAATGAGGAAACTGAGTTCAGGGAATTGTTCACACTGCAGTTGAGAGCAGATCCAGTGAGGACAGTAGTTGTACCATATGCAGAGGTGCCATGGCCGGCATGAGTTCACTATCGCTGGCACCCACGGTGAAGCTGCCAAGTGCCCTTAGCTACACAGTGAATCAAGCATATGAATACATCTTAAAACAACAAATTCTTGCCATGCTCCTGCAGGGAGGGGGCTAGTTGTATTTTAGGAGTAGGAAACTGAGGAACTGAGGCTAGCCCCTACCAGACGGTGCACAAGAATCAGGCCGCCCCGCCCCGCGGTACCACAAGCTGGATTTACATCTGACATTTTCCAAGTGACTCTTACTGAGAAGAGATGTGCAAAAGAATGCTGGGTTTTGTGATGCTAATGCAGAGAGAGGGGCCCCAGTCCACCCCTTCTTTTTATTGCACTGAAAGTCAGAGGGCTCCTCTCTGCAAAGGTCTACCCAGACTGCCCTGCTCCAGGAAAGAACAATTATGAGAATCAAACAGTCAAGCGGCTAAGCAAGGACTTGGAAAAATTATAATACAGAAGCTCATGCCTGGGAGATACAGGATTTTTAGGGTTTACTTACTCTAGTTTACTAAACAAAAGGTCACAGGTGTGTTTATTTATTGAACACATTACAAAAACCTCTTAGTATCTCTTCCCTTAAATTTCCACAGTTCAGTTTTTCCTCAGTCCAATGACTAACTCCTTGGTGTTGCTCCCAACCTTGAATTTCTTTACTTGCGGAAAATCACTTGTTTCTCTTTGCCCGCGGAAAAAAATATGAATTTTAAAACTGAAAAGTACTCTTTAGTGCGACACCTTTTATTTCACTAATGAGCAAAGAGGACTCCAGTGATTTAATGGCTCTCCAGCAAGTCTATGTATAGCTTTGTGTAACAGCTAGGTTTCTGGGCCCCATAATATCTCCAAATATAGAATCATAGAATTAATTTTCTTTATTTAAAAAATTATGTTCACCAAAGAATAGAAGCATCTCATCATATTTACATAGTCATTTTTCTTTTTTTTTAATTTTTTATTATTTTTAAATAGTTTGTCAAATGGTTTCCATACAACACCCAGTGCTCTTCCCCACAAGTGCCCTCCTCCATCACCACCGCCTCTTTTCCCCCCTCCCCCTTCCCCTTCACCCTCAGTTCATTTTCAGCATTCAGTAGTCTCTCAAGTTTTGCGTCCCTCTCTCTCCTCAACTCTCTTTCCCTCTTCCTCTCCCCATGGTCCTCCATTAGGTTTCTCCTGTTCTCCTGTTAGACCTATGAGTGCAAACATGTGGTATCTGTCCTTCTCTGCCTGACTTATCTCACCTAGCACAAAGTCATTTTTCTAAAACATAAATACTGTTAGCTCTGCTTAAGAGAATCTTTATTTTTAGAAGTTCATGAGGAATCTTCTAGGTATGACGTTTCATGATCATAGTCTATTTTGAAATGCTGCAAGGAAAAAGATGAAGCAATATATGCAAAATGTAAACAATTGTTAAATCTAGGTGATGGGCAAAGGGTGGTCCTTACACCATTTTCTCTACTTTATAAAAAATATTTGAGGACTTTTTGTAGGATAGGAAGGAAGAGCATATTAACATATTATGCATGTCCTGGAATTCAGAAGTTCCATTTTTCTGAAGTAATACATGTTCACTGATGAACATAGAAGGCATTGGTCCACAAAAGAAAAACAAAGTAACTGTAACCTGTTTACAGCCCCATTCCGAGCAAACTGTTATCAACAGTTGGGGGAGGGGGGAGTATATCCTTTCAGTGGTTTACATATAAATTCACAAGCATGTATCTACAAATGTGGGTCATACTTTATGGTCCATTTTATAATCATATATTTAACAACATATAGTAAATATTCTCTCATTATTATTTTCTGTACCTTTTCAGGAATATATAGTGATTTGTTTCTATTTATTTAACCCATCTCCTCTTCAGGCCATTGTGAGATTTCCCCCAATGTGTAAGTAATAGCAAATCTCTAATGAGCATTCTTGGAGCCCAGGCTGCACACATCCACAATTATTTCCTCAGGAGCATTACAGAGCCTTTTTATGTGCCAGGCACTGTAGTCAATAAGGGCGTTACGTGCATAATCTTATTTAATCTCCTAACTGATGAGGTATTCACTTTTATCACTCTCATTTTATAGATAACAATTTTTAGGCTGCAAGGTAAGTACATGGACTTAAGCCTGTGTCTAGTAGTCCCCAAAATTCATGTTCTGAGACATGAAGCTCCCTCGTTTATGTGTCCTGAATGTGAAATTGCTAGGAACTTTTCAGAGATTGTTTACATGTATCATTACATTGCCTTCCAGAAAGCAGCAGCACTTATCTTGCCCCATTATTGTTTAAAAAAAAAAGATGCCAGATTGATTTAATTTTGAAATCTTATGGTTTATAAAACAGTTGACTTTAAAAAAAAAAAATAAGACCTTTTCTTGGATAAAGAAAGTCTCCACTTCACTATTGAAAGTAAGACCATTTATATAGCTTTCTCCTTTTCACCTATGTTTCCCCTTTACTTCTCTTGGATTTAAAACATCAACTCAGTGATGTTCTTTGGTTCAAACATATGTATACTGGCCTGGTATCTCACCAATGTTTGATGCTGCCATTGCAGTAGGATTGTGCTAGTTACTGCTCTGGACTGATTGACATCTGTGTTTTTCTCCTTTCCCTGGGCACACAGCTCTCCCTTCTCTAGGCTTCCTTTCAGCTTAGTGTGGCCATTTGATTGAATTACAGCCCACGAAATGTGAGCCAGTGGGAACCCATCTACATGCTCTTCCATCTCCTTCTCCCTTCCAAATGATGAATAGGGACAAACTCCGGGAGACCAGAGAAACCATGTCTTGAGGATGGTACAACGTCTTTCAGCCGAACAGAATCATGGCACAGAGCACTTTACGTGAGCAAAGAATAAAATCATTCTTTTTCAATGTGTTGGGCCATGGAAATTCTGAGGTTTGTTACAGCAGCTAACATTATCTTAACCAAAACAAGGGCTTTTGCTTTCTACATTTTGAAGACCATGGATACTTCTGTTGGATTCTTTCCAATTGTCATGGAAATCTGACGCCCTTGCAGTGATGCTCAGTGGACTCATTACTGTATAAGTCTAATATTTGCTTGGAGAGATGCTGTGTTCTTGGGGAGTCTAGTTTATCTTTGCTTTAAAAAAACTACTTTTTAATTTTTATTTATTTATATATTTTTACACTTCAGGGGAAGAAAAGAAAGTTAATCATTCTCATCAGTTCCTTGTACATGACCATCATTGATCTCTGGAGGATCCTTTACTTGTTGTAATTATGTTTTTCCTTCACTCCTGATACTCTCATTTCTTTCTCTCTAGTAGATATACATTCTAAGGTGTCTGATATATTCACTTGGATTTGTGTGGGGTTTTTTTTAGTTTATTTATTTATTTTGAGAGAGACAGAGACAGTGCAAGTGGGGGAGCAAGTGGGGGAGCGGCAGAGAGAGAGGGAGAGAGGGAGAATCCCAAGCAGGCTCTGCACTGTCAGCACAGAGCCCGATACAGGGCTCTAACCCATGAACTAGCTGTGAGATCATGACCTGAGCTGAAACCATGAGTTGGATGCCTACCTGACTGAGCTACCCATGTGCCTCAGATTTGTATGTATCCTTACAGCATTGGTTTTGTGTTTAAATAATGCTAGAGATCTCATTTCATTTCTTACCACTCTTACTCAACAAACTTTTCATAACCTATCTGTTTTATGTATTTATCTCTAATTTAATTCTACTTGTTGCATGGAATACCACCCCCTTCTCCTAGAGATGGATTTCTAGAATGGCTCAACTGACCACCTTCACATATAACACAGTGGTGAATGGTATGTGCCCTGTTTTGGCTCTCTGACAATTTCTCTGGGAGATCTCTTGGATTTCTGGGTCATGGGACATGACTGCTTTCCAGAATGGCGCACAATTTACATTTGCAGTGTACACAATCTCTCATGGCTCTCCATCATCCTCACCAATCGGCATTACCCTCTCTTACAACTTTTTTCCATTCTGATAAGTGCAGAATAAACTTTCACTTGTTTTAATTCATATACCTCTGATTAATAACATATGTGTGCAACTCTTAGGTAACATCTTAGCCATTTGGCCTCCCCTTCTGTGAACTGACCAGGTTTCCAGGCAAAACAGGGGAGCCTTCCATTTCCTCACAATCCATATGGAAGTCCTGTAGGAAGTGTGAAAAAATATATATTCTGGCTCCCTTTGGTATCCAACATAATTCTCTTTAGGTAATGTCACAGGTTATCTACAACCTGATAGACTAATTAATTAATTCATTCCAGAAAAATGTGTCAGGCACTGTATCATACATTAGGGATACACAGGAGAATGTAAGTTACATGGCACCTAGCCTCTGGCACCCATGAAATGATAGAAGAGATAAATCTTCATTTTATTGTTTTAGTTTTTGGAGGAGTAAACATCAAGGTAGGAGCTACTTGTATCTTGATACATGATAAGATTTCTCTTCAATCTTTCCTTTTTTGCAATTGAGTTAGAAGTGTCCCTGGTAAGTATGAACTGGTACAGGTCAATGGATGCTGCTGACGACTAACAAAAGAAAAAACCGTTATTACTTCCAATGCTTATTAACTCAAAAACTCAATAGGACATCTTTTCTTAAAAAGAAAATCTTACGTACCAAGATGTCTTACCAACATATACCCTCCCTAGAAAAACGGAGCTGTCATCTAATCTCCCTCCCGCCTTTTGTAGCTGAAGGAATGAAGTTCAGAGGGATGTAAAAAAATCGTCAGTGTAGAGCCTTCTGGAGCTCTTTCCAATACACCACCCTGGTTCTATTTTTTTTAAATGTTGTTTTCATTTGAAACTAGATTCATGCAGCTTGCTCATGCAAAATGAGAATGAAAAAAAAAGTTAGGGTCTGGAAAGGAAGAGAAGGATTAAATTAAGAGTTCTGCTAGGATGTAGCCATCATGATCTAATGCACCACGGGCAGCGTAGCTTCAGGGAATACTGACTTTCAAGGGCTGGCACTCCGGAGGACAGCTGGCCCTCAGCTGGTCATGTTGCTGGCCTCATGTTGCCTCAGTGTCTCCCATAAACTCAACTGATGCTATTTAGGTTTTTTTTTTTTTTAAACATGCAGCACAGGAAATTTTTCCTCAGTGCGTGTAAGAGCTGTTTGATTCCCCAAAGAAAAAGATTTGGCAAGTCAGTTAAGAGGAAAGTAGAAGCACCGAACACATGAGCATATTTTAACAAGGTCCAAGTGTAACTTTTACTGCCAACAGTAGACATGCACTGGAACTTGAAACGCAGCCCAAATGCTAAAAGCAGTTGTTTTTATCTGTGAGGAGAATGTTATGGTTTCATTCTGAGATGAGTCACTTTGTTCTGATTTATCCAGTTAGTAAATGTATCTGATTTGTTTTCATTAGGGAGTTCAAAGTTTGTTTTTGTTTGTTTTGTTTTTATTTTTGTAACAGTAAAGAAAACTATTAGGTCTGGAAGGAAAATGAGGAAACCAAATTTTAGTGAAATGCTCAATGAAGATAGAGCCAAGATATCACCTGCCATGGACAATGAAGAGGGCTTGGAGTCCTGGCATTAAGAGAGAGACTTGGGAATTCAGAAGCCTAGTACATTGCTGTCAGTATCTGACAGCATCTTTACAAGGCTATCTTGGGTTGGGAAATCAGAAAACTAAGCCTTTTGTGTGGTGTGGTCTTAATTTTGTCCATTCTATTAAATGATTTCTGATGGTATACAGGTGACATGTATGCATTTGCTAAAAAAAAAAAAAAAAATCCCTTTATTTCTCTAGGCCTACTCTGCAGAACTAGATCACTTTGTCTACTTAATCAGTTAACTAATCAATCTGATGAGAAATATTTACTGAGTGCCTACTGCCTGCAGGCATTTATGGGTCAGTTGATGCTATGACTTTGCTGGCAGGCAGACACTGTGACCAGAGAATTCGGCCACAGTTACACTAAAGTTGTCAATTGTTTTCCTATGCCTTTTGTTCTAAACAAATTATGACAACAATGGCACTTTTCCCATTAATTTAGTTTTCTTCTTATTCTTTAACCTAAAGACATAGTGCATGATGTAGAATTTTAAATGTATATATTTGCAAGACCAAACCCACCTATTTGAACAATTTTATCTAACACATAATTTCATCATATGATAAATAAATACTCTATATTATATTGATATATAATACAGGTTTTATCTAGTAATAAATATTCTCACTGAAGTATAAGCAGTGCTGAGCCATCCATGAACTGGGTCAACATGTTTTGAAGATGTGAAGTGATCAGAGGCCACTCAGAGCTCTCATTTAAATCTGCTGTGTTGGAGGGACAGTAGATCTAAGCTGACTTTGAGACTGTAAACAATTTACTCAAATGGAAAAAAAAGCGGCGGGGGGAGGGGGCAAACAAAACTGCCCGGAAACATTTCTCTCCACGGTTGTTTTTCAAGTCCTCCAGGATTACCGATGCAGAGCGAACAGCATTTTGTCTTAAACGTAGTGGAGTGGATTGTCATTGTAGTGGCTTTTTGTCTGTGAAGAATTTATCAGGCTTGCTCTCTGGCTCCCATCACTCGGCAGGACAGAAAAGCCTGTTTCAATATCTCTGGGCGCACCTAATATTTAGAACGGGGAGCCTGTGTAGCAAACGTGAAAGAGCACCTCTGTATACCCTGATGGCTTTACTCAACCATGCTTCCTCTTTTATCATTGTTGGAAAAACCCTTCACTATCTCTTTTTAGTTCCTTGTCCTTTGTTAGCTACAAAGAGCAGATTTTCTTTTGTAAATCCTTAGTAATTAAATGAGCACTTCAGTGGCTGTAGCCTTCAATGGCCTGTTTCCTAGGTTTTTGCCTTTGACAGTCATATTTTGCAAAGGCCCCTGAGATGACTCGGCATCTTCCCCTACTTAACACTAAACCAATTGAAGCCCGTGCTCACTGCACGAAGGAGGAAAAGATTCATTAAGGGCACTTCATTAAGGAGCTGAAATGGGACGCTCTAAATGCGCCTGAACCAACTGCCGTCCAGAGGCGCTGTCTATTAGGAGAGCCACAAAGACAGTTTCGGAAACTGAACTCCAGCTCCAGTGCATCGGATTAGGGAGAGTGATGGGATTAGTGTTTAATGACTTGGGGCAGGAGACAAAGGGAATTTCGACAAAGAGGCTTAGATATGGAAGAATTAACACTCTATTCCAACCAGGCCTCTGATGACTTCCAGCATTCTTTTCAGACTCAAAAGCCAAGGGAAGAGGAAAAAAAAAAGATGAGCAAAGCTTTACTACTTTCCTAACTTTTTTTTTTATTACAACAACAATACAGAGGAAATAAAAGAACCCTCCTCAGTCCCTTGCACTTGAAACCTCTTTTAAAAATAAGCATCTACAATTGTATAATTAGCGGCAAGGTGAGCTTGCCCAGGGCTCCCAGCATGTGCGCCAGAAGGCCTCAGAATGTTACAGCAAGTCTCACACCAATGCGGACACCAAAGCAAAACCCACGGTAGCAGAGGCCCAGCTACGTGGCTTTAAGAGTGCTTCCCTCTCCGGGGCTGTTTATGTTACAGGTGCAACCAAAGGGCCAGAGAGAAACTGCTTCATTGTAAAACCTCCTCCTGGCCCCATCTGGCTCAGACTCAAATGATTCCAGTGTCTATGGCCTGAGAAGTGCTTCATGAAACGAGGTGATTATCCTGCCTACGTGAGGGGATAACTCTGGAAATGTGCTTGAAGTTTGAAAGTGCTCTTGAGAAAGAATCAAGTCAACGTGGAGCAGGGCAGGCAATGTTGGAGCTTATCTATAGCATTTCCCCTTGCTTGGACAAGAACACAGCATTATTGTCTAAACACGAAGCCAAATTTAAGTGGCTGACCCTGGAGTGGAGTATTATTCCTCAGGCTGTTAAGTAAATAGACTCAGAGCACCAAATGCCTTCGAGCAGTAAGTGTGTGATTATGCCCTGCTGCTGCAAATGGCAAAATGCAGGTGCAAATGTTACTGTAGGCAAAAGTACAATCCAAATAGTGCCGTAAATGAGCTCGCACTGTAAACCAATTCAATGTGTCCTTATTTTTAACCGAACTAAATCACTTGCAGAAAAGCTGGGTATTCATTTCATGTATTAGCCTGTACGAAATGGTCCTGGAGCAGTTCTAGACACCAAGGTATTATTTAACCCGTGTGGTTTAGTGGGACAATGGCAGCCCCCTGCCGTAATCCATTCAGGGGCAATACCGGCAGTCAGTGTGAAATTAAATACATTACAGGGAAAGAGCCTAATGCGTTTTATAGGCAGTTGTTCATCCACATCAAACTTTAGTTTTTAAAATCCCAACATTTGATCCCACGACAGGAACCGTGCTTCAAGTCGGAGATTGCCACGCTGTGCTGCTGGAAGGTGGAAAAGAGGCACAGCCCAGACTTCAGTTAAGGTTCAACTGGCTGAAAAGAACCATTTCCAATCATCTTAGCTCTGTTGGCCCACTAAGATGCCAAAAGCCCAGGTAGCATCTGATCAAGTTGCTACAGTGCTCAGACCTGCATTTATTGCCCCTTACTTTTCCGCTAACATTTTTGCTTGAAGGATCGATGTTTTTCCAGGGTAGTGGAACTCTCTTTTCTCATAGCTAAATTGAAGTAGGGTATAATGGGCTTCCCTCACCTCACTCCCAGTCCCTCCTGACCCTGACATGGGATAGAAGTCTGTTCTTTGTTAAATTGAAAATGTGTAGAAATTTTTATAGAGATCTTCAGCTATATAAATAGCTTTGAAAATTGTTGTAACTTTAAAAACAGGTCAAAAAGGAAATTGAACAGCTAGTGAGTTTCATACCATCCAGTCTGCTTTTTGAAGGGCCGCATTGGTCTTCCTAGTAAATGGTTGCTTTTATTGTTGGGGTTTCTACCTTTTTTTTTTGAGGCAGCTTTTAATAGAAAAGGGAGCTTTGGTGGAATTTTCTGATAGAATGTCAAATGTATCACTAGTGGCTCCTGCCACCACATTCAAACGTCAAGAGCAGTTTTTGTCTTGGGAGGGTGACCTGCATTCCCTGGCCCTCCTTGCCGAGCACCCAATTCTCCATGACTATTGATGACTTCCTCAGATGGGTGGTGACCCCAGTGTGGTTCCCAGGCAAGTTCCTGAACTCTCTTGGCTCACAGGTGGATCCTGTGTCCTCAAAGATGGTGGCTTTGTGGTTTGGGACTTTCAGACCAAACTCTGCTTCTTCAGGTATAAAACTTATCAAAAGGCTCTTTGCTGGTATGTTTTTTTCAAAAGCAGAACAAGTTTGGCATATAGCTTATAGCTCTTTAAAAATGGTGAAACTTAGAAGTGCTTTTTAGGAAAAAGATACAATACAATACAATACAACAGTATTGTACTGAAAGCCTAAGAATTTAAAAACAGTGATTCTTAACCTTGGATGGGGGAGGAGGAGCAATAAAACTATTGCTAGGGGTCCAGTAATCCACTTGTTGTAAGCATTCTCTAGAACCTGAATAAATAACATGTGTCACACATAGATGGTCATTTTTACAATAATGTCTGTAGATGTTATTATGATTAACACATTCAAAGTTATTTGAAAAGGTTTACTGAGATTATAGTCATTTTTATCATTATGTTGTACGGATGCAGGTCCGATCCGGCCCTCACCACCGGGCCTTCCCAGCCTTCCCGGAGCCGGTGGCGGGGCAGCGCTGCGATGGAAATACGCCCGGCAGATCCAGCCTTCCCCTGTACTTAAAGGGGAAGGCGCCCGGCTTCTCCTGAAAGCTCGCACCTTAAGGAGGGACAACTCCTGAGGCACCCAATCAGGAGAGGCCAGCTGATACCTTTGACCTTTCTAGAGGCAGGCCTAGTCATGCCCCACGTGACTGGTCTGATTGGTCAATACTCCAACTATTGTGACTGGCTCCCACAACTGCCAGTATTGATGGGAGGGCAGGGATTGGATCACTGTACACCTGTCATCATTTCCTGTAACTCCCCCTCCCAAAGGCATAAAAGGCCCTGCCCTGCCTTTGTTCGGGGCTCTCTCCACATGGCCAGTGGGTCAGCTGGAGACTGTGAGCCCGAGCTTAAGCTTGTATTAAAGGCCCTTTGCTTTTGCAGGTGTGACTCGGTCTCCCTAGCAGTCTCTGGTGCTTGTTTGGGGGCGTTTTGGGTGCAATTTTACAAACTTGGGCACAACAATGTGTTTTCTCAAGCCATACCAAGAGTTCAACTCATCTCACATAGGGGTCTGACACTTTTTAGTAGGGGTGGGAGGATATGATATGGACCCCAATCAATGTTAGTAATGAAATCCCAGCTCAAACTAGCTAAAGCCAAAAGAAACATGACTGGTTCAGGAGTTCAGACATATGTTGAGCTCTATTTGCCTTTGCTTGCCTTCAAGTAGGCTTGTCCATGGGGTAATGAGAGGGTCATGGTCTTTGCTGCGTGATTACATAGTCCTAAACTCTTGTGAGCTTAGGAGAGACTTCATACCAGCATCCATATCAAACTCCAAAGCAGAATTCAGATTGCCCAACTCTACTTAATGGGTCTATCTGTGGACTAACCAAAGGGTAAAGGTGAAGAAGGCAATCTGATTGGTTAGCCTGAATCACATAATCACTTCTGTAAAGGGAGGAGAGGTGGAGTCCCTTGAGTCACATAGAGTGAAGGAGGGGCCAATTTCCAAACAAAAAAGGAGGTGATGAACAGGCAAGTAATGCTGGCTGACTGCAAGAGGGTTTCTCATATTTACACTTATATTTATAAGGCTTGGGAACTGCTAATCTAGTGTTATTATTATTATTTTTGATGTTTTAACTAGGATCCTCCAACAAGTATTACAAGTCAGCTAAGCACAAAGGAGGCCATTGGGAATTCCCTGAGGGCTACTGTTTTTGCAGCCAATCCCAGTTGTGGTTTATGTATCTGTGTGTACTTCAGAGGAGAAGAATGAACTGTTAGAAGGGGAGCAGCCGGAAGGAAAAAAAAATCATAATCTCCTTAAAATTCAAATCTCAATTCTTTCCTGTAAGTTTAAGGCAAGACAAAATAAACTCTCACTCTCTTTTTCACACACACACACACACACACACACACACACACACACACACTCTACCACCACCACCACCACCACCACCACCACCATTATTGCCACCAAATAGATACAAGCTGTAAGGGTTAGCTCCAAAAATGCTGAAAGTATTGATTTTTAAATTAGTGTGTACTTCTGGCATGGGCCCCTTGGATAGGGAAGGTTATCCCTAATATCCAGATACATGACTCTCCTTATTGCTGGGTCTCTAAGTCAGACCTGTCTCTGCTCTTGTTTCTGGATAACCCGTTCCTTCCCAGGAATCAATACTTCTGTAATTAGGGCCTATTTCTATTCTTCATGTCCTTCTCCATCAGTCTCCCTTTATCCCTTTTGGCATTCCTCCCTCTTTCCTTAAATTTCCCTATTTTTCCCCATTCTTTCAAATCAAATTATTTTAAGTCCTTACTTTACCTCTCTCAGCTACAGGCATATGGATACTGGTATGATGTGAAAAGTAGATTACTTGACTTTTACAATCACAATGATGATGAAAATAATGATGATAATGAAAATGAATATTTATTGAGCTCATTGTTTCATAAGCACTCTCTCAATATTACCTTATATAATCTTTACACTAAGCCTATTAAGTTAGAGTAGTAGTTTCATGTTAATTTTATTTGTGAGGGTTATTCAGTTTTTGAACCCATTTATGATGTTTGAGAAATTCCTTATAATATGAATTGTGATGGAATTTCCCACTATAGAAGCCAAAAGATGTTCAAATACTTGTTGCCATAGACTCTCTTGCACCTAGGGTGTGGACACATGACCTACACTCAGCCAAACACAGAGGTACCTGTCTCAGACTTTAAGTTGATAGCTAGAGATACAAAAAGCAGGCAAGTGGATAATTTATTTCTCAGGTAATGGTGGTTTCAACATTCCATTTCCAGGGTCTGCAGGGGCTGTGTAGTAGGCTGTGGCATCCAGTGTCCAAGGCTAGTAGCAGTGGTAGATAAATCCCATTATTCAATGTCAGCAGCTCCACTGATAAAGTCCCTATCCAACTAACTTTGTGGTATACTTTTTTGGCTATGCGTCTGGCTATTGCTTAGACTCCTTTCTTCTGTCATTTCTGAGACTGGTTCTCCAGTTTCCTGATATGTTCAGAAACATAAAGTAAAATTTATGTTATAATAGAAACTGTTCCTGGAGTTGGGCAATGTAGAAGTCTTATCCCTGAGTTCCCTCAGATCCTTGCAATAAATTCCTTCCTACCTAAATCAGCAGCCATATTTAGTTTATATTACTTGAAATGAAGAACCCTGATGAATACCAGAATGTTATTTTTAATTTCATTTTATGGATTTGGAAGCCCAGGCTTAGAGAAACAAATACATTGTGCAAGGTCAGGCAAATACTGTCAGACTCAGGCTAACTTGAGAGCTCATATTCATCTATCACCTCTCATACAAGTGGGGAAGAAAAGCCTGTACCGGTAAATGAGATATGTCTGAATATGACCTAGAAAGAGGTAGGCACCCTTCAGTAAAGTCTCAATTTTGGCAAAATCCTTTCCAAAGTCACAGCTTACTTGGATAACCTTTCTTTATCTAGAAAGTAAAAAGTTTGGTCTAGATCAGTAGCTTCTAATTATTGGGGCATGGGGTCATAGAACCATAAAAAAACAGCAATAAATGACCATGAAAGCTATGGATCCCCTTTTTAGCAAAGTTCACATACACATGTGTTATATCCAATTTCACCCAGTGAATTGTGAATCCCAGGCTGAGAACCCAGAACTAGATGACTTCTCAGTTTGGTCCTTCCGAGCAAAATGCTGTATGATTCTACTGTCTGGGTGAATTTGTTATAATGATTGAGCTCGCTCTCTCTCTCTCTCTCTCTCTCTCTCTCTCTCTCTCTCTCTCTCACACACACACACACACACACACACACACACACACACACTCCATGATCTCAGGACAGGGATTTTTATTAATCACATTCCTCAGTTTATAGTGCACTATCACCATTAAGACAAGACATTTGAGAGTCCTGAAGTCATGCAGTATCAGGTGGCAACTGCCTAAAGGGTCTAGGGCTATTTGGCCTTGAGAAAACACTCAGACACAATGATTTGTATCAGTTTCTTCAAGTAACTGATATTTGCTGCAAATAACTGAAAATCTAACCAAAAGTGGCTTAAGCAATAGGACATTTACCATCTCATGTAACAAGAAGTTTGGAGATGAGAGATACAGAGTTGGTAAATGCACTTAAAGACATGGGTTCCTATCTTCTCTCTGTTCTGCCATGTCATAGGATGTGGCTTGTCCCTAGCTCCTCAACATGGGGTGGCACTTCTTCAAGTTTTTAAGAAAGCATGTTGACTTTTGCTGTTAACCATTATACAGTAACTAGTATCAAACTTGCCCTCTTACGGAAAACTACTAAAAAACTTGACAAGTAAATAAGGCAAATTCCTTCCATGTACTGGATAACAGGGAGAGGACTCTGATCCTTGAGAGAAGGGAAATACACAAGACTAGCCATACTTTTTTGCCTGGGGGCACTTTCTTGCTGTAGTACAAGGAAGTGGAATCAAATAAAATAGAACCAAATAGAGTTCTAGGCTCCTGAAGTAGCTGGAATTTCCTGGGTAGAGTACTGAAGAGAAGAGCTGTGCATAAGGCATGTAAATTTATGAAAATTCCATGACTGAGGGTCGGGCTATGCAGATAAAGGTTGAAATTCCAGGAGACATGACACAGATAAACTGCTGTGGGGATAAAAAAAATGAATAGCGATAACAGAGGCCAAGTACTTTGAGATGTTGGAATTTTGGCCATTGAAGAAAGAAAGATTTTGGGTATTCAGGTGAGACCCTAGAAAGGCCTTATTTTATAAAGGAATGAGAACTATGCCCTAGAGTGCCTACCCTAGAAATAAGTAAACAAACAAATAAACAAAACCTAACAAAAAACAGCTCACTCTATTAAAAAATAAAACTAAACATAAAAGGATCACTAAACTCTACCAATAATTTGATAAGGCAAACCCAACAGGCTTAAGAAGAGGATGATATAATTTCAGATATTTTATAACATATCTTCCAAATTATCTAATACACAATTAAACATTATTTAATTTAATTAATTAAAACATGTAAAGAAGGATAATATGACCCACAAAAGGGGAAAAGAGCAATAGAAAGAGACCATGAGATGATTCATATATTGGTATTATCAGGCAAGGATTTAAGAGAAAGTATTATGAATATATTCAAGGTCTTAATGGGAAAGATTGTCATAATGAATAAACTGATGAGAAAACTTCCACAGATTTCACATGAATTTAAATTATCCTTTTAAAACACTGATTTTGGGGTGCCTGGGTAGCTCAGCCAGTTAAATGTCCAACTTCAACTCAGGTCATGATCTCACAGTTTGTGAGTTTGAGCTAAAAGCTTTGGAGCTTGCTTTGGATTCTGTGTCTCCCCCTATCTCTGCCCCTCCACTCTGTCTCTCTCTCAAAAATAAATAAACATTAAAAAATGTTTTTTAAAGGAATAAAAAAATAAAACACTGATTTCAATAAAAAATGGTTTGGTGCTACTTTTGATAATGCTGAAATCTTCATTCCTGAAAGTGCTCACATAAATATCATCATTCAAGCCACAGGGGAGATGACATAGGAGATGGGAGAGGAGAGGATGGATTTCATAATTTATAATCACTTCCAACTATCAAAGTCTGTTTCTCTCATCATCACCACTGGGAAAGGGAAATCATTCAACGCATGGGATGAATGGGGCTGTCTAGTCCTGCTGTGTCTTCTTGTTGAGTCCCTACTGCAGTGACACTGGAAAAGCAGGAACTTCAGGGTGGGATGAATCAGGTTGTCATGGAACAATACAAAGTTAGATTTACCTCTAACCACATTGCTAGATGTTCCAGACACGAACACCTGGAGTTTACCTTCTCCTGTATTCCTGGATTATTCCAGCCACATTCCTAGAAAGCCCATGAAACTTGCGTGACCAGACCTAGGACAGCCACAGAGCTTCAAGCTCTATGTACCAGTACAATGAGTGATTCATAGAAGGTGCTTGATAAACAGTTGTTAAATGAGTGAATGCATTCTAGCCACCTAATGTATTTAACCTGGCTTGAACTTGCAATAAAGTATACTTCATATTCCAGAGGTCTCCAAAATTCACTAACACCCTCTCGCCCAATTCTCTCAAACAGTAGAGAGCTTCATGCGGAACTTCCCTCAGAATTTCAGTGATTTTGAGATCCCTTTCAAAAGGTCATGAAGACATACATTAATGTATAGCAAAACCAAGGGTGACTGCTGATGAGAATTTTAACTTAATAAAAGTGATTATTTTACCCCTATTATTTTTTTCTATCTCAAGGGCATAGAGACTGATGACTCAAGTAGTAAATAAATGGCCAGAAGACTCACCCTGCTTCCTCAAACTTCTTCTGCTCAAAATATTATCAAGAGGGCCTATCATTCCTCTCCATTCCCTGACTGTCAATGATGCTAAAAGATTAAGATGAAAAAATATTCTCCTTCTTTGTTCAGGGCAGAGAGAAAGCAATCTAGCAAGGAGAGAGATGAAGACCCCTCTCTTCCTCCCATCTCTCCTCTGTCTTCACTCCCTGTCACAGTTTTTCACCCTTCTCTTTTTGACCCTCTCTCCTGCCCCACCCAAACCTTACCCAGGTTTACAGTAGTTATCAGAGCTGGGCATGCCCATTAGTTGCAGGCAAATCTTGTTTGCAAGCAGGAAACTGTAGGAATTCTCCCCTAGTGGTGTTTTCACTCTGTGTGAGCTTAATCTAGGGGATTAACAAATGCATCAACTGGAGACCTCCTCTTACCATGACAGAATGGGCAAGTTCAAGCAGGAACAGTCCCTGAAATGTCTGGTTCTGCTGGAGCTAAGAACACAACACCTGCCAGGTACTGGACAGGGTGTGTCCCTAGAGGAGGCCTGGGTCATGGAGGAAATAGCTTTGCTGTCACGGTGCCTCTGCTGCTGCTGACTTCACATGTCCCCTCCTTCTGCATCACTGCTGCCACTCTCCTGCAGCCCTCATGCTGGCACGACCACCCCTATCTGGCCCCTGTGTTTCCCTTATCACCAGCCATTTATAAACTTCATGGTTGCTCTTGCTTCTCCTCTGTTCTCTACACACCTACTCAGAATCCATTTTCTTTCTGCTATGTCCTGTGTTCCATGGTGTCTTCAAGTGGGCTCCTTAGATGCAGAACTTGAGACAGAGATGCTTAGATAAGTGATTTTAGTGAGCAAGTGTTTTTATGGGAAGAGATATAAGAGAAATAGGAGACCAGAGGAAGAGAGCAAAGCAAGGATAAAATCTCAAGTAGCCACTAGCTTCAGTCTGCAGGCAGATCTGGAGGAGAAATTGCCCCCACAAAATAAGTTCTCTCTTGAGGCAAAGGACCTCATTTTTGCACTCTGTACTAGTCATGCATTGCTTGCTGCCCGAAGGGGGAAGATAACCTCCCAGGCGAGAGAGCTCCCATTCATCCACAATTCTCCATAGAAGAGGGCAACCATGCGAAGGACACAGCTCACAGTGAATGAAAGCTAGGTGGGGTACTGCACCATCTACTCTATATGGAAGAGATGGCTTCAGTGGCTTCACTCTCAGCTCATCCCAGAGCAGGAAACAACCAGAGCATAGGGTGACATGGGAGACAGAAAAGGCCTGGCAGCCCTGCCCAAGGGGTGATGCCAAATTGGTCATCCCTTTCTAGTAAATGTGTATATATTTTTTCCACTGTATTTTGTGTAATATGATCTCCTCCCTTACCCAACTCCATTTTCCGTTACTCTGGACACAAGTAACAAGATCTTAGTTCTCCCTCCTGTATAACTTGGAAAAAGTTCTCTCCCAAATATTTATTGGCTTTTCCAAAGACTGCTGCATCCTCCCTACTGTTGCATACCATCCCTCCGGCACAGCCACCACTCTAAGCTTGTTCCCCAAGTACATCTCCTCTACTAGTAATTATTTCTCCTTTCTGCTTCAAAAATACAATTTTCTTCCAGCCTTCATTCCTCAAGTTTCAAGGAGAGAAAGTTGAAGATGACTCAAAGGAATTATAAAACAAGAAAGGAAAACCTAACCTGGATATCAGACTCCTAAAGAACCGGGGTCTCCGCCCTAATTCCATCAGCCAAGCCCTTCACTGCAGGCCCCTCTCCCATATCCGTTCTCTTACTCTCTTTGCCCTCAGCTGTATGCCCCAGAAAATGACCTTCTCTTTTAAGCCTCACTTTCCCAGGACTCCATGAATGCCAGTCTCAAGTTTACTCCAAAGGAAAGAGAATGGTTTGCTAATTCTTTTGGGTAATCAAATTTTGATTTTTACTCATTTTACTTTTTACTCATTTGTTTCCTTTCTAAGCTTACTTCATTTTATCTTGTGAATTGTATGTAATCCACATTAAACAGAGAAGTGTATGACTAGATAATTAGGGAATTATTCTCTCCACATCTTCTATGGAGGTTATTTCCCTGATCATCTACTTCCATGAAGGTAAAATTTAGGGAAAATGTGGCCACCCTGCTAAACCCTATATTTTCTAGCCTACCTTGTAGCTAAGTGTGACATCCATCCCGGCTAATTACATATTCACATAAGTGATGTGTATCATTTCTTAATCATGTTGGAAGGAATGAGCACAGATTCTCTTCTCTCCTCATAGCCTCTTCTACTGGCAGTAAGCCAGGGCCTGTGTAGACAAATCAAACCGTCACAAGGTTTACGCTTACAAATGGTACTTAAATGTGCACTTTTTTTTTTTGAGCATCTTATTTTTT